>NC_137512.1:26507500-26606700 GCF_041902795.1 Electrophorus electricus | reverse complement strand
CCTAACCCTAACCCTAACCCTAACCCTAACCCTAACCCTAACCCTAACCCTAACCCTAACCCTAACCCTAACCCTAACCCTAACCCTAACCCTAACCCTAACCCTAACCCTAACCCTAACCCTAACCCTAACCCTAACCCTAACCCTAACCCTAACCCTAACCCTAACCCTAACCCTAACCCTAACCCTAACCCTAACCCTAACCCTAACCCTAACCCTAACCCTAACCCTAACCCTAACCCTAACCCTAACCCTAACCCTAACCCTAACCCTAACCCTAACCCTAACCCTAACCCTAACCCTAACCCTAACCCTAACCCTAACCCTAACCCTAACCCTAACCCTAACCCTAACCCTAACCCTAACCCTAACCCTAACCCTAACCCTAACCCTAACCCTAACCCTAACCCTAACCCTAACCCTAACCCTAACCCTAACCCTAACCCTAACCCTAACCCTAACCCTAACCCTAACCCTAACCCTAACCCTAACCCTAACCCTAACCTAACCCTAACCCTAACCCTAACCCTAACCCTAACCCTAACCCTAACCCTAACCCTAACCCTAACCCTAACCCTAACCCTAACCCTAACCCTAACCCTAACCCTAACCCTAACCCTAACCCTAACCCTAACCCTAACCCTAACCCTAACCCTAACCCTAACCCTAACCCTAACCCTAACCCTAACCCTAACCCTAACCCTAACCCTAACCCTAACCCTAACCCTAACCCTAACCCTAACCCTAACCCTAACCCTAACCCTAACCCTAACCCTAACCCTAACCCTAACCCTAACCCTAACCCTAACCCTAACCCTAACCCTAACCCTAACCCTAACCCTAACCCTAACCCTAACCCTAACCCTAACCCTAACCCTAACCCTAACCCTAACCCTAACCCTAACCCTAACCCTAACCCTAACCCTAACCCTAACCCTAACCCTAACCCTAACCCTAACCCTAACCCTAACCCTAACCCTAACCCTAACCCTAACCCTAACCCTAACCCTAACCCTAACCCTAACCCTAACCCTAACCCTAACCCTAACCCTAACCCTAACCCTAACCCTAACCCTAACCCTAACCCTAACCCTAACCCTAACCCTAACCCTAACCCTAACCCTAACCCTAACCCTAACCCTAACCCTAACCCTAACCCTAACCCTAACCCTAACCCTAACCCTAACCCTAACCCTAACCCTAACCCTAACCCTAACCCTAACCCTAACCCTAACCCTAACCCTAACCCTAACCCTAACCCTAACCCTAACCCTAACCCTAACCCTAACCCTAACCCTAACCCTAACCCTAACCCTAACCCTAACCCTAACCCTAACCCTAACCCTAACCCTAACCCTAACCCTAACCCTAACCCTAACCCTAACCCTAACCCTAACCCTAACCCTAACCCTAACCCTAACCCTAACCCTAACCCTAACCCTAACCCTAACCCTAACCCTAACCCTAACCCTAACCCTAACCCTAACCCTAACCCTAACCCTAACCCTAACCCTAACCCTAACCCTAACCCTAACCCTAACCCTAACCCTAACCCTAACCCTAACCCTAACCCTAACCCTAACCCTAACCCTAACCCTAACCCTAACCCTAACCCTAACCCTAACCCTAACCCTAACCCTAACCCTAACCCTAACCCTAACCCTAACCCTAACCCTAACCCTAACCCTAACCCTAACCCTAACCCTAACCCTAACCCTAACCCTAACCCTAACCCTAACCCTAACCCTAACCCTAACCCTAACCCTAACCCTAACCCTAACCCTAACCCTAACCCTAACCCTAACCCTAACCCTAACCCTAACCCTAACCCTAACCCTAACCCTAACCCTAACCCTAACCCTAACCCTAACCCTAACCCTAACCCTAACCCTAACCCTAACCCTAACCCTAACCCTAACCCTAACCCTAACCCTAACCCTAACCCTAACCCTAACCCTAACCCTAACCCTAACCCTAACCCTAACCCTAACCCTAACCCTAACCCTAACCCTAACCCTAACCCTAACCCTAACCCTAACCCTAACCCTAACCCTAACCCTAACCCTAACCCTAACCCTAACCCTAACCCTAACCCTAACCCTAACCCTAACCCTAACCCTAACCCTAACCCCTAACCCTAACCCTAACCCTAACCCTAACCCTAACCCTAACCCTAACCCTAACCCTAACCCTAACCCTAACCCTAACCCTAACCCTAACCCTAACCCTAACCCTAACCCTAACCCTAACCCTAACCCTAACCCTAACCCTAACCCTAACCCTAACCCTAACCCTAACCCTAACCCTAACCCTAACCCTAACCCTAACCCTAACCCTAACCCTAACCCTAACCCTAACCCTAACCCTAACCCTAACCCTAACCCTAACCCTAACCCTAACCCTAACCCTAACCCTAACCCTAACCCTAACCCTAACCCTAACCCTAACCCTAACCCTAACCCTAACCCTAACCCTAACCCTAACCCTAACCCTAACCCTAACCCTAACCCTAACCCTAACCCTAACCCTAACCCTAACCCTAACCCTAACCCTAACCCTAACCCTAACCCTAACCCTAACCCTAACCCTAACCCTAACCCTAACCCTAACCCTAACCCTAACCCTAACCCTAACCCTAACCCTAACCCTAACCCTAACCCTAACCCTAACCCTAACCCTAACCCTAACCCTAACCCTAACCCTAACCCTAACCCTAACCCTAACCCTAACCCTAACCCTAACCCTAACCCTAACCCTAACCCTAACCCTAACCCTAACCCTAACCCTAACCCTAACCCTAACCCTAACCCTAACCCTAACCCTAACCCTAACCCTAACCCCTAACCCTAACCCTAACCCTAACCCTAACCCTAACCCTAACCCTAACCCTAACCCTAACCCTAACCCTAACCCTAACCCTAACCCTAACCCTAACCCTAACCCTAACCCTAACCCTAACCCTAACCCTAACCCTAACCCTAACCCTAACCCTAACCCTAACCCTAACCCTAACCCTAACCCTAACCCTAACCCTAACCCTAACCCTAACCCTAACCCTAACCCTAACCCTAACCCTAACCCTAACCCTAACCCTAACCCTAACCCTAACCCTAACCCTAACCCTAACCCTAACCCTAACCCTAACCCTAACCCTAACCCTAACCCTAACCCTAACCCTAACCCTAACCCTAACCCTAACCCTAACCCTAACCCTAACCCTAACCCTAACCCTAACCCTAACCCTAACCTAACCCTAACCCTAACCCTAACCCTAACCCTAACCCTAACCCTAACCCTAACCCTAACCCTAACCCTAACCCTAACCCTAACCCTAACCCTAACCCTAACCCTAACCCTAACCCTAACCCTAACCCTAACCCTAACCCTAACCCTAACCCTAACCCTAACCCTAACCCTAACCCTAACCCTAACCCTAACCCTAACCCTAACCCTAACCCTAACCCTAACCCTAACCCTAACCCTAACCCTAACCCTAACCCTAACCCTAACCCTAACCCTAACCCTAACCCTAACCCTAACCCTAACCCTAACCCTAACCCTAACCCTAACCCTAACCCTAACCCTAACCCTAACCCTAACCCTAACCCTAACCCTAACCCTAACCCTAACCCTAACCCTAACCCTAACCCTAACCCTAACCCTAACCCTAACCCTAACCCTAACCCTAACCCTAACCCTAACCCTAACCCTAACCCTAACCCTAACCCTAACCCTAACCCTAACCCTAACCCTAACCCTAACCCTAACCCTAACCCTAACCCTAACCCTAACCCTAACCCTAACCCTAACCCTAACCCTAACCCTAACCCTAACCCTAACCCTAACCCTAACCCTAACCCTAACCCTAACCCTAACCCTAACCCTAACCCTAACCCTAACCCTAACCCTAACCCTAACCCTAACCCTAACCCTAACCCTAACCCTAACCCTAACCCTAACCCTAACCCTAACCCTAACCCTAACCCTAACCCTAACCCTAACCCTAACCCTAACCCTAACCCTAACCCTAACCCTAACCCTAACCCTAACCCTAACCCTAACCCTAACCCTAACCCTAACCCTAACCCTAACCCTAACCCTAACCCTAACCCTAACCCTAACCCTAACCCTAACCCTAACCCTAACCCTAACCCTAACCCTAACCCTAACCCTAACCCTAACCCTAACCCTAACCCTAACCCTAACCCTAACCCTAACCCTAACCCTAACCCTAACCCTAACCCTAACCCTAACCCTAACCCTAACCCTAACCCTAACCCTAACCCTAACCCTAACCCTAACCCTAACCCTAACCCTAACCCTAACCCTAACCCTAACCCTAACCCTAACCCTAACCCTAACCCTAACCCTAACCCTAACCCTAACCCTAACCCTAACCCTAACCCTAACCCTAACCCTAACCCTAACCCTAACCCTAACCCTAACCCTAACCCTAACCCTAACCCTAACCCTAACCCTAACCCTAACCCTAACCCTAACCCTAACCCTAACCCTAACCCTAACCCTAACCCTAACCCTAACCCTAACCCTAACCCTAACCCTAACCCTAACCCTAACCCTAACCCTAACCCTAACCCTAACCCTAACCCTAACCCTAACCCTAACCCTAACCCTAACCCTAACCCTAACCCTAACCCTAACCCTAACCCTAACCCTAACCCTAACCCTAACCCTAACCCTAACCCTAACCCTAACCCTAACCCTAACCCTAACCCTAACCCTAACCCTAACCCTAACCCTAACCCTAACCCTAACCCTAACCCTAACCCTAACCCTAACCCTAACCCTAACCCTAACCCTAACCCTAACCCTAACCCTAACCCTAACCCTAACCCTAACCCTAACCCTAACCCTAACCCTAACCCTAACCCTAACCCTAACCCTAACCCTAACCCTAACCCTAACCCTAACCCTAACCCTAACCCTAACCCTAACCCTAACCCTAACCCTAACCCTAACCCTAACCCTAACCCTAACCCTAACCCTAACCCTAACCCTAACCCTAACCCTAACCCTAACCCTAACCCTAACCCTAACCCTAACCCTAACCCTAACCCTAACCCTAACCCTAACCCTAACCCTAACCCTAACCCTAACCCTAACCCTAACCCTAACCCTAACCCTAACCCTAACCCTAACCCTAACCCTAACCCTAACCCTAACCCTAACCCTAACCCTAACCCTAACCCTAACCCTAACCCTAACCCTAACCCTAACCCTAACCCTAACCCTAACCCTAACCCTAACCCTAACCCTAACCCTAACCCTAACCCTAACCCTAACCCTAACCCTAACCCTAACCCTAACCCTAACCCTAACCCTAACCCTAACCCTAACCCTAACCCTAACCCTAACCCTAACCCTAACCCTAACCCTAACCCTAACCCTAACCCTAACCCTAACCCTAACCCTAACCCTAACCCTAACCCTAACCCTAACCCTAACCCTAACCCTAACCCTAACCCTAACCCTAACCCTAACCCTAACCCTAACCCTAACCCTAACCCTAACCCTAACCCTAACCCTAACCCTAACCCTAACCCTAACCCTAACCCTAACCCTAACCCTAACCCTAACCCTAACCCTAACCCTAACCCTAACCCTAACCCTAACCCTAACCCTAACCCTAACCCTAACCCTAACCCTAACCCTAACCCTAACCCTAACCCTAACCCTAACCCTAACCCTAACCCTAACCCTAACCCTAACCCTAACCCTAACCCTAACCCTAACCCTAACCCTAACCCTAACCCTAACCCTAACCCTAACCCTAACCCTAACCCTAACCCTAACCCTAACCCTAACCCTAACCCTAACCCTAACCCTAACCCTAACCCTAACCCTAACCCTAACCCTAACCCTAACCCTAACCCTAACCCTAACCCTAACCCTAACCCTAACCCTAACCCTAACCCTAACCCTAACCCTAACCCTAACCCTAACCCTAACCCTAACCCTAACCCTAACCCTAACCCTAGCAGCAGAAAAACTCGTCTTTTTGGCCATAGAGCTCGCTGACTCCATCGCCCTAGGCACCCCCCCAAAATTTCCCGGGGGGTGTTCCTCTCCCCCTCCGGAGTTTCCACAATCCTCTGTCGTGGTACTCTCCCCAATCTCCTGGGATCCAGGCAGCAGTTTGGGACATGCTTAAGCACCTTCCTTCGGGAAGTGCATTCATTGCTGAGGGAGTAGGCGTCTGGTGGTGGTTGGTCATTCTGTAACGAAGCTGGCCTGAGTGCCGAAGGACGCGGGGCAGGATGCGCAGATTCCCAGACAGGTCTCTTATTTTTTTCCAGAGCTGTGTGTGTATATACTTTTTGTGTAATGCCTTTGGAGGAAGAAAAATTTCATCCTCCCTTCCAGCAAAGTGGAAGGTTGCTGGTTCAAGCCCCACCACTGCCAAGTTGCCCACTGTTGGGCCCCTGAGCAAGACCCTTAACCCTCAGTTACTCAACTTGTACTCAATTATAATTGTAAGTTGCTTTGGATAAAAGTGTCAGCTAAATATTGTAAATGTAAATATCTCTCCATTCTGGACCTAGCCTTTCTGTCTGCATGAACATCTAACATGAATTAATGTTAAATAAAAGACATTAAGCTGCTGTTTTTTATAAATTGTCAAATTTGTAAATGACAGAAAGGCCATTACCCTGACTAGCAGGTCAATGTTTATCAGTGTATTTATATATTGTTGAAGAACACGTATTAACATTTATATTTTCATTGAGCTGACACTAAATTTCACAGACACAAAGAATATCAAGTCATTTGTCCAAAATGATATCATGCTCCTTTCTTGCTCACAGAGCATGTATTGAAATAAGCGAACACTTTATACTTGGAGATACATTTTGGTTGTCCTTCAGTTTTGGATGTCTACATACATTCAGCAGACAATATCATGTGTACTCATTGAGGATAAAACCCATGAGCCTGGTGGTGCTAAAGCTTATATTACCTGCACTACCAGGTGGGCTACAGGAGTAGACTTGCAGGCCCTGCAGTGATATTTGAATACTGCACAAGATAACAATAGATACTGCCTGTAAGGCTACTTTAAATAAGATATAAGACAGCTGAATAAGACATGAGACAGGTGAATAAGAAAAATAACTGCTTTTATATTAATTTATTTTGTGCTTCAGTATCTCTAAAAGTCAGCATCTGCAGAGGACAGTAGATTCACACAAAAGTGTAAGTTAATAAAACATTCTTTAGAATAAAAAATCTTTAGATTGTATTTTGTAGGTGAATTGGCAACCAATATATGCCAGTGTACTCTCACAAAATGGAAATCTGGAGTCAAATTGAAAAAGGCAATGACACCCTCAATTATTTATCATGATTCATTTTTGTTACTCTTATATTTAATTTGAGAAATTTGCTATTTTTGTCCTTTGATGCCAAATGTCAAATGTCTGACACCCAAATGATTCAACTCCCTATTAATACTGTCCTTTGCTGGTTATGTGCACTTCTCTACTTCTATTGGTGTTTTATCAGTTGTTAAGCCTGGAAATTTTAATGGAAGAGTTTTGCTAAATTCTAAAAAACCTCCATTTTAATCTAAAATCTAAAATGATCTGTCAAAATGAACTATTATTAGATATACATTAGCATTGTAACTGCCTACTATGATGCAGTAATTATACCATTAACATTATTGATGGTATAATGTTAAGCTAGTTAATATTTGATGTTTAGCAATTAATTAGGAGTGACAGCAGAAGATATATTAATTATCCAAATCCATTCAGTTGCTGAGCATGGAACAGCATAATTTCAGTCGTGTGAATAAAATACACCCCAGATTCTAACCTTAGTAGCATGGGTGCATCAAATGATTTTAATTTTGCATCAGTGGGCAGAACTTTCTTAGGATTTCTTTTGTTGTTTTCACCAGCTGATTTGTAGAGTCTTAGCTACAGTCAGACTTTGAACCTAATCTTAACTCAAATATTAAGTTTCATTATGAAATAATCTTGCTTCTTCTCAAAGTAGCAGTTGAATCGGGCTGTGGCATATCTAAAAGAAAGATAAGAAAACAAGTATGGCATGTCAAGGTATTAAATAATTGTACATTAAATGTTAGAACTAATCTTTGTTTTTTTGCTGCCTATAGCAATTCAGAAAGATAAATGATGATATTTTAGATATTATAAAATACATTTGGCAATTCAGAAAGACACATTATATTCTAGAAATCATAAAATACATTCAGCATCTTTTCCCTATTTGCCTGTGAACTTGCTTGATGCTTTTACAGCACAGGATTAAAGGATTTGTAAATCACAACAGTTCTAAAAATGTTAAAGTGCAAAAGGACTCTCCCATACCCCTGTGTGACTAGTAATATAAAAACAGCTGTTATGTTCTGAATTACTTTCATGGTTGCTCCCTCAGCAGGATTGCTGTTGTGGTGCCGAGTGTCATGTCACTTTGTTTGGTTTGTGTTTTCTATTTCATTTCCAAGGTGTTACTTACCATGTGGTTTTGTTTGAACAAGCACCGTGTAAACAAACAAATCAAAACTTCATTAGAAAATAAAGACAAAGAAGCAATAAATAGGTCAAGAGAACACAAGGTTTAAATAGAGAAAATAAACAAGGGGAAAATAAGACACAGGTTAACACAATAACAGGAAGGGATTTACAAAACATGAGACAAGGGTGGAGACAGAACCAATCAAAACAAAACCACATGGAAACCCCATGGAATCAAAACAGAAAACAAAGTCACATGACGCTCAGTGTGATGACTGTGATGTTGCTGAGGTGACAACTATGACAGTTACAAACCAAACTCTCTTTAAAATAGCCCATTTATGTAAGCTAATCACTTATTTACACGATAAGATGGTAATTTAACTATAGAAGTAATATAGTAAGCTTGATTTGAAACACTGTAAAAAAAACACCAAGAAACTAACCTCAGGAAATCAAAGTCAATAGTAGAATGTTTGGCCTGTAGAAGAGCCCAGAGACCCCATGACAAGTGGGAGGCCTAAACACAGATGGACATATAATAAATAGTCAAGAGATGAATAAATCAGACACACATATGTAAACAGCCAAGTGATTATTAAATGGTGATCAGTGATAACAGTGATAACAGTGATCAGGAGATTTATTAGCTATGCCATGTGAAATCATAATGACCATGTGAAGTCATTAATATTTCACGGTTATTTATGTCTACAGTGCATTAACTATATTTACAAAGTCCCATCATCCCATTGATCCATACATAACTTGACAATTGGTTGCACATGTCATGAAGCAAACACTATAGTGTTAATGTTATTTGCACCCTTGAATATGGACACTTGAAAATGCATGTTTTCTTTTAAATTGACTGTTTGCCTGTTATAAAAGTTTACTGGGATGTGGGTTTACACAGCAGTAGAAATGAAAAGCATCATAAGAAACCTCACCAGAGAGAATTTGCAGACTTTGATATAAAGTTCCTGCAGCTCCCTCTTGGTGATAGCACAGCCTCTTCCAGTGTAGTGCCTTAAGCTCTGCAGATATATAGTCAGCCAGTCCATTTGCAGCTCATGACTTGGGTAAAGGCTATAGTCCACATTATTCACACCTTCACTCAAAAATGAAAAAGATTTCCTTGTTGTATCATTCAACAGCTGATAGGTGTATGAAGATTTATTTATTTTTGCATAATGGATTACCTGCAAATTCATTGAAATGGTTGCCAATGTCATAAGCTTGGTAATTAAAATCAGCATATTCAAAGTCAATGAATTTTACTACACCTAAAAAAAAGTATACACACAATTGATTTATATACAAATTGAAGATTTCAAATGTATGTAAATATGAAAAAGAAACAGCAATACCGTGAGTCTATACTAGTGGATAGTCTGAATTAGGACAACCAAAGGATATGTTTAAATAGAACTTTTAATCAGTGTATATTTTCCCTTTTAGTTTAATTTTAATTCATGCCTGGCTATTTATGTGTACAAATAATCTATGGCTGTTTAGTCAGCATAAATATAATCAAACTTGTCTTTATGTTTTAGAATACTATACAGGAACTAATACATTTCTAAAAGACCCTCTTAGACTTATTATGATAACATGACCAGCCCAAGACTGAGACACTTGTTAGAGTGAGGGAGAGGGAGAGAAAGAGGGTTTAGGGTTAGGGTTTATGGTTTGGGTTAGGGTTAGGGTTTATGGTTTGGGTTAGGGTTTATGGTTAGGGTTAGGGTTCAGGGTTAGTGTCTGGGCTATCCATGGACACCAAAGGGACAGAGCTCCTCATCAGTAATCAAGGCAAACTAGCAGCACCTGTGCTTGCCCTTACTTGTGGAAACTCTCCAGCTGCTGGGTGTTCAGTCTTTATCAGAGTTCTGACCCAAGGCTGGCTGTAATTTGGTAAAGTTCTACACCTCTACCCTGATCCTAGATTATTTCTGCCCTGAATCTGCCCCATACATGTCTTGTGGTTTGCCTTAATTAGGAGGCTTGGGGTTGATTCCTATATGAGGCTAGCTAACACCCTTTCCATTTTGGCATACAATAAATACATGCAATAAAGATAAATGCAATAAAGACAATAGAATACTATTCTATCTAATACAGTTTCTAACTAGATATTTTTCCCCTATGTTCGGGCTAGCCTTCCAACTGTTTTAGTCCCAAAATTCATGGCTTAACCCTTGCTAATATTTCATATAAATTGCTTATGTCACCTTCAGTTGAGTTGTGGATAATGTTTTTAGTTAGGAGGTCATTATGACAGAGTACAGTTGGAGAATCTATTCCATTTAAGTGTTTCTTCAGATCCTCCATCTCATTTAGTAGGAGGTCAATCCTTGGAACATTTTGCTGCACACTGGACCTTAACAGTTAATCAAAAGCAACAATCAAGCATAAACATAGTGCAAATCACATATATTAGTTTTAGTGATTGAATTTAATATGTTATTTGAGTGGCTTGGCCTATAAAGACACAGACATTCTTCAATTTAGGCTGCTACAAGAAGAATAGGCTTTTAAAATACTCAGATGACTGAAGGTGTTAACACAATCTTTTAATTCCACAGACGCTCTTTGGATGACCTATAATACTTTACTCTAGCCTTAACCTAACGCTATAAAACTTTCTTAGTGATACATTTCATAAATCAATGTTTCCCATGCTCTCCTTAAGAGTGAACATGTACCAAAAAATAAAATAGAAATTAGAAAACAGAATAGCAGCAAAAAAGCAACATCATCAAATGTTAATACATACATGCACACATAATTGATATTTACACTTAAGCAATACTAATTTTAAACTATTTACAGCACTATTATTGATACATGTGTGTGAGAGAGAGTGAGAGAGAGAAGAAACATTCATGGAGAAGGTTTCAGTTATGTGGGATAGTTATGGGTGTGTGCAATGTGAATGCATAAGTGTTATAGGACATAGTATGTGGGTTAGAATAGACTCAGAATCAGGTGTGTGCTAGAATTCTGGTGAGTTGGATCAGGGTTGTGTGTGAGTGGGCATGGCTGTGCGGGGCTGAGGTTTGTAACAAAGTCCAAAATTAGACGAGATTTTTTATTGTTTTTGTGGTTTACATTGATGGCATTTAGCTGACACCTTTATCCAAAGCAACTTACAATTATGATTGAACACAACTTGAGCAATTGAGGGTTAAGGGTCTGGCAACCTTCTGATTACTTGTCAAGTACCTCAACCACTGAGCTACCACTGCCATTAGATAAAGACATACTATTTGATAATGTTGCCAAATCTGTGTATTATGAGAGTCACTGACTGTGTTGAAGTCAATTATAAATGATGAATCAGAAAGGCTGTAAAGAAAGTATTATGTCAGGGTGACACAATGATGATATGACACAGATGATCAAGTGAGGCCACTGATAAAACTGAGACTTCAAAAAGATGCTAGGAGCTAACTATCTTAGGGTAAGCTAACCCAATACCTAATACAGTTTTTAATATATTTATTTGTTTTTTGCATTTTTTTTTCTCATTCCAGGTGTTTAATTCTCAAGACAATAAACATTATGGAGGATCCACTATTGTAAAAACAGCAAGAACTCTAACCCTAACCGTAGCCCTAAGCCTAATCCTATTCAAGCACTAAAGTCTTCAGAATTGTTTTTTTTCTCTCCTTGTGAAGTTAATAAAAGCCTTTAAGTATGTTACACTTTTGCAATATATAATTAATTGTATGCTATGTACATTAGTTTTAATATTCACAGTTTGATATGTATAGATCAGTTAACTCACTTTACTGAATGGTTGATTTATAATATTTATAAATATGGAATTCATACATGGCCCAAATAAAATACACTGAAATATGTCATTATCTGTATTGGGGTAATATGTTGCAAATTTACAATAATGTGCTTACTTTTTTCTTTAACAAAATAATGTAAAAGGTTACAATATTTTTAATCACATTATAAGTACTAACAATAAAAATTATGTCACTGACACAGTTTCTCCCATCAGCATCATGGGTCTGCGCACCAGGTGCCACGTGTTTTATCATTTCACAATTGGCCTGGTTGACCCTTATATTTATATCATGACCTGTACTTGTTGTTACTGGTTGGTCTGTATATTTATAAAGTGTCCTGTCCATGTTGTTACTGGTTGTTGTCTACTCATCATTATCTCAGTGTTTCACTTCATGTTCTTGTGTTGCTCATCCTCCCATTTGCATCCTGCCTCAACTCACTCTGCACTTACTTGTGTTACTCATGCTTTTATGTAAGAATATGAATTTGAATATCCATAACATAAAACAAAGGTGTTCACCAGGGCTCTGCACTGTCACCACTGCTGTTCATTCTTGTAATGGACACCATCACTCAGGAACCGCAGTGTGGTGTGCCCTGGATGATGCTTTATGCTGACAATGTCATATTCACAACCACTACCCAAGAGGAGCTACAGCGCTAGGTGCAAGCCTGGAGCAACTGTCTGAGCCAGTTCGGCCTGTGACTCAACACCGCAAAGACCCAATAGTGCAAGTACCTTGGCTCATGCCTACAGAGCGACAGCGACATCGATGGCGAAGTACTGGAGAGAGTCAGCGTGACGTGGTTGTGGTGGAAGGAAGTTACCAGCATCCTCTGTGATAAGAGAATTCCCACGTCTACCAGACCGCTGAGCGGTGTCTCCACACCATGGAGATGCGCATGGCTTGCTGGGCGTTGGGTGTATGCCTCCTCAACCATATTACCAACAATATTATCCGCCAACAATTCGGCATTGTGTCCATTGAGGTAAAAGTGAGAGAGGGACGCCTGCACTGGTTTGGCCATGTTCAACGTGCAGCTCCGGACACTGTTGCCAGCATTGCCTACCATCTTAAGGTAAACGGCCGGTGACCGTGTGGACGACCGTAACAAAGATGGCAAGATGCAATTATCGCGGATCTGAATGCTGAACACTTGCACACAGATGACTCATTTGATTGAGTGACGTGCCGTACAAAGACCCAAATAGCTGACCCTGCACTGTTGGGACAATGCTAGGAAGAAGAAGAAGAAGAAGAAGAAGAAGAAGAAGAAGAAGAAGAAGAAGAAGAAGAAGAAGAAGATAATAACTATTATAATTACTATTATTAATATAATTTACTATTAGCTCATTTGTGCATAATTTGCACATGCCTGCACACCCTGACAGTGCTAACTGTCATGTGACTGTGAATGTGAGGAGTGCAGTATGAGTTCAGTTAGGTTACAGTTTCAATATATGGAGACATTCTCATTAATGTGAATGTGTTTCCCAAAACACAAAAAAAGGTACCATTATTACAATTTTACCAAAACCAAATTACTAAAATTACAATTATAAATTATAGCCAAGCCAAAAGCTTTCAACTGTTCCAAAGAGTTTCACTGGACTATATATTTCTTTTGTATAAATATATTAGGTTCAGAGCAACTAGACATGTTCATATAAAACCTATTATAGTTTCATCAAGTATAATATACTATATTTAAGACGTGCTTACATGTTTACTGTTGTTACTACGTCTACTTTTTCCTTCCTAAATAAACTTTTGAAAGGACTGTTGTTTATCATCTTTGTACTTTACAGGTGCTACAGATTTGTTTGCAGATTTTATTCCCATATATTTGTATGTGTTTCAGTATGTAACTAAGAATTAATGAGATTACCTTTTCCAAGAAGTAATGAGTAAAGTATTCCCATTACAATTTTAGAGTATTAATGAGTAGCGAATAATTGTTTATGTTTTGTATAACTTTGCCAAAACTGATCACTACAGGGTAAAACGGTGAGTGTCAAAAACTTCAGTAAAATATCTGTTACACAGTTTTCCTGTGCTGTTAGTACAGCACAGGAAACACTACAGAGAAACACAGGTTTCCTAACAGCACAGGAAACACTACAGAGCATTTTTAATTCCTTGCTTTTGTTACATTTAACCAGCAGCCTTACTTGATAAGCTGTGCTGTATCATGAGTCAGTTGTCATAACATACTATGTCATTTCACCCCACAAAGTGCCATAACTCATCCTGTCACCATCAAAGTTCACAATAAAAGCTTTTAGGACAGCTTAAGCTTGTTGGAATAAGTATTAATAATTGTTTATGTATGTTTAAGTCAGTTGTCATAAAGGGCTTATGTAGGTATTATGTAATCAGTAAAGTGTTACCATTTAGCTTTATATTAAAAAATGAGAGAAATGGAGAAGCAGAGAAAATAATTACTTTATATATTGTAATGAGACAGTGAGCGAATGAGAGGGGAAGAATTTACTTATCCAAGTGTTATAATGAGAAAATGGAGGAATTTCTGTTTGAAAGAGAAAGATACAAAAGGAGGTTTGTATTTATCCATTTGAAAGAGAAAGTAGGGTAAGATGGACAGAAGAGGGTGTATGTGATGAACCGATAAACTTGCATTTTTGTCACCTTTACTGCAAGGAGAGTGTGAAAAGTATTGGAAATGTATTGCCTTCATCCAGATGTTAAGATTGCATTCACAATGGCACAAAAATTGCTGGAAAAGAAATGTATTGCTGGAAAAGAAATTAACATCCTGAAGAACAATGTGTAATGGTAATTTAAAACTCAGAGATGGAAAACAAGGCTAAGAATTAGTATGATTAATAGCATGAAAGCCCAGTGTTAAAGTTAGGGTTAGTATAATTAATAGGGTTAGGGTTAGTATGATTAATAGGGTTATAGTTAGTATAATTAATAGGGTTAGGGTTAGTATGATTAATAGGGTTATAGTTAGTATAATTAATAGGGTTAGGGTTAGTATGATTAATAGGGTTATAGTTAGTATAATTAATAGGGTTAGGGTTAATATGATTAATAGGGTGAGGCTTAGTATGATTAATAGTATGAAAACCCTGGTTTGCCTCTTTGCTGTGTCCTCTCACATGTAAATGAGGCAGGAGGAAAGATGAAAAATACAGTAAAGTAGTAGGGAGAGACTAAAAACAAATTATGTACTAATGAAGCTTTTGTTTCTTACCTTTGGCAGAAAGGAGCATCATTTTCTGAACTCTGGAGCAACTGCAGGTAATGGGATAATTTTGACCACAGAACTGGTGTAGGAGATGCAACTGCCCTAGGCTTTATGGCATGTATTTTCCCCATTTCTGCTGCAATCAATCTAAAAATGAGCATCGCATTCATTTCAAATATTAAAATATGTGCGTTCATTTAATGGTATTTTACACTTATTTAATTTTAATTAATTAATCTAATAAATTTCATTGATTTTTGCATTCCTTGTGATTTTATGCATGGTTATTGGATTTCTCCTGTTTTGCTCTTTCATTCTGTCTTACGATTCCAGCAGGAATGAATCAAGAGACAGAACGCAAATGCAGGAGGCGGTTTATTAAACAAGGGAATTACAAACACGAAGGGCAAAGGGGTAAACAGAGGCAAAGGGGTAACACTGAAGGTAAAATAATACACGACTGGAGTAAACAGAAAAGCAATGGCGATGTCAGTACTAGGAGCATAATATAAACATGACTGCAGGAATGTGACTTACCAAAATAACCGACAAAGTAGAAGACAAAACCCAGTGCTTAAATAACCAGAACAATCAAGGATTAACCAGACGCAGGTGAACATAACAGGGAGAACCAAAACACGGACTGTAACTGAGGGACAAACGAGGGGCAGAGAAAACGAAACCAAGGAACGAAATAAGGAAGCAAAGGAAAACAAAGACTCGACAGGGATATCAAGGAAACAGTGACGTCAGGAGGGAGACCATTCATGACATTCTATTGAGCTTGGTTTTTGTTTGCTGGCCTTTTCTTCATTAGATAAGCTCTTCTTTTCACACTTACATCCTGCCTTTGTGCCACTCTCTAACCCTAACCCTAAAACCCTAACCCTTTAACCCTAATCCTAGCTCCCTAACCCTAATCCTTTGTGCCACTCTCTAACCCTAACCCTAACCTTTGTCTTCAAATCATGCAGCAGCTGGGGTTAGGGTTTCAGTTAAATGTTCAGCATGGGTTAAGATTCCAGATTTTTATTTTCTGTGTCACACTCCCTTTATCAACCCCCTAGCCATGTGGCATTTGTATTGTGCTTGTCCTTCAGCGTGTCCTCATGTGCTCTTTATGTTCTCCTTCCACATGTTGCTACGCCCGTCTTGGTAGGCCTTCCCTGCTTCACCTATTTCTTGTACTGTTCTCAGTTAGCATGTGTATTAATATCCTCAGTGTTTGTTCTGTTATTGTAGCTGCTTTATTGCTGTTTGTGACTATTGTGACTTGTTTTGTGATCCCCTCATTCAAGGCTGTTTTGGCCGCATGTTTAGATGTACATTTTGTACTTTTACTTTCATTTTCATTACATTTACATTTCATTGTTTACATTTGGACCTGACTTGCACTTACATTCATTCACCTCGTCACAGAATAACTGACCTACAACAAATGACGGGAAAAATAACAAACCCTGATGCATATATATATATATATATATATATACTATTGTAGAGACCCTAAAAGGGAGCAAGGAACCCCATATTGTTTATTGCGTATGTTTTTTTTAATTGTTGTACTGAGTATTAAATACTCGACTTCCCAGCATTCTTTTCTTTGTTTTGCACCAGTTTTCTGGCTGGAACTGTCAGCCTTTGTGCTAGTTGAGCAGTCTGATGATCGCTAGGGTTGAGTGACATTTTCGCTGACCTATCCATGAGGAGGAGGAGCGAGGAGGTTAGGACCGGTGTCTTGCCCTAAATTTATGGTTTTGGACAATTACAAACTGTAGCTGTTTTTTCACTTTCTTTCAAGTCTAACGTTGTTTGTCAGCGTGAAATTATAGCCTTCTTTCTGTTATATGCGTTGTTTATTTGTTTTTGCTCCGTGAAGTGAGTTAGCCATATTCAGTTTAGAAGTTGAAATGCCATGCTACACGTTAGCACCCTCTTCTCCTCAACGAGGAGGACGGATCCTCCACACTACTGCCCGTGTGGGTGGGTAGGAGGACCGGAGTCTCAGCACAAATCATCACACTTGTGTGAGAAACAAGAGGAGACGTGAGTAGTTGCTTGATTCTGACGCTATGGCTCGTGTCTATACGTGTCACGGACTCGTGAGTGCTGGACCAACCGCCTCCATGATTCTGTACCGATCATCTTGCATCCTATCAACATGCACCAACGTTTGGGCCCAATGAGTGATAACACATATACTTGTGAACATCCAAGTGCTAAGATGGACACAGCCAAGCTCTGGTTCTTTGTTGCATTTACTGTGTTGACAATTTATTATCAAGTGTTTCATTTACTAATTTCATTGTTTATTAAATTGATTATTTATAAGTGAGGCCTCTGAGGGTAAGAGAAATTTATTGATCTTAGTGACATTTGCGTATTTTCTTTGCACATTTGAATTGTTTTCCTGCCGATTGCGGTGACGTTAAGCAGTAACTACATAATTCATCCACTGTACTTCTGCTGAATCAGTAGAGCCTCTGAAGACAGTGTTGTTTCTTGATTTGTTTTCTGATATTTCGCTTATTTCTTTGTTTCACTTGTGCAGGATTCTTCTTTTTTTTTTTTTTTATAAAAGTGTCATTTTTGGGGTGTTTACTAACCTGTGTGTCCTTCAGGTCATTAACCACTTGGGGTTTAAAATGAGTTATTACTATCAGCGTAATAGTATTAGACACATTTTTGGAGGTACCACACTAACTTATTACATTGTGTTAACACAATTTCTGAGATGTGCTCCCCCTCAATTATCATTTTATAGAGATGTATTTAGGGAGCTGTTACAGTACATTTATACTATCATCTACCATAAAGTTTAAATGTAGTAAAATATACTGTTGATAGATTAAAGCAATATGCTAATTTACTCAAAACATCTAACATCGTAAACCTAATCTGAAAACATACATATAGTGTGTTAAGTGATCATGTACACGCTAATGAAGATACGATGCTTTTCCACTTGTGCTAAAGTACTATTCAGCACTGTGTGGAGCAGTGAAACAACAGTGATCTCCAGATAACCCACAGGACTGTCTTGTGTTTTTGAGTTCCCTTCCATAGTTTCATTTTCTTTGCCCCTCGTTTGATTTTCAACACCTATCCTTTGTTTAGTTGATTGTATTTAAACCCTGCCTTGTTCCCTTAGTTTTGCTGTTCATTCAAATGGTTGCATTTATGTGGTTGTTTATTGACTCTGTGCATGCATGTTTGTTTATTCTAATGGTAATGTTTCTTTGTACTCTATGCCTTTGTGTTATCCTAGCCCTCGTGTTCCCTAGCCTCCGTGTTTCCTAGTCGCTGTTATAGCCTGCTTAATCTGTATGCTTCCATGTGTTTAGTTCATTGTTTGTGTTTAGTTATTTGAGTATCCTAGCTCTTTCATGTATCCCGTGCTCTCCATATTGGCTCTCTGACCCTGGACTGTTATAACGACACTGATTCTGGATTTGCCCTGAATAAATCTCTCTTCTTCGCATGTGTCCGTCTCCATACCGCTGACTGTTACACTGAAATCATATAGGCCACTGGATGTTTTAAACTTTGGACTATGTGGATGAGACATTGGTTCACTGCAACTGTGAGGCACTTTTGATTTTATTACATGGCTCTGGAAGGTGTAATTATGATTGGCAAGTTGCATTCAGAGTTCTGTTACTGAAAAGCAGGTCAGTTCTGTGCGCAATTATTGTTTTGTTATAGAGAGAAAAGCCCTTTTCACTGTAGGCCATATCACCCTGTCACAGTACATGATCCAGTACTTGGAGAAAGTCAAAGTTCTAAATTCATTTTAATTCAAGTAAGATTCTTTAGATGTAATTATGTTACATATACTGTTTCTAGCACAGACCTGTAGACAGAAGGCTGTCTGAGTAGAGGGTCATCCAGCACACGTCCCTTCACAAACTCATAGCACATGCCATTCTGAAAGGTACAGTACAGTTCCGGACCACATCCATGCACGTGGAGCAGGCTCAAAATCTCTGTTTCTTTCTTCCGGTCAACAAACAGTTCAGTCATTTGGCCATAGATTCTCACCAGCACCAGGCCTTCCTCAGACACAGAACCCACATAACAGCCCAGCAGCTGATTGGTGATGCCTTCTGTGAAAACCTGTCCAGAAACAAAGTTACTGTAATGCTTAAAGTAACTTTATTCCTTCCCATAATTCATACTGATCTCAACTTCATGTTCAGAAAGTGTCACTTGAGGATTTACACATTAACAAAAAAACAAAAAAAAAAGTAAGAAAGTACATAGAGATCTTTAATCACATAGTAATTCAACTCTAAAATGCTTTTAATTTTGCTATAATATTTATGCAAATCACTATGCTTGTTAACGTTGTTAATCCTCGTTATACTCATTTGCATTTTTAAATCCAGCATGATGAGTGATGGTAACTCTGAAGTCATTTGTGCAGAACACAAAGGTATGCATCTGAGCACCATAATTACTTTGTTTCCACATGGGTGCCGAAGACACAAGCTGCATAAACGAAAAGCAATTTATATAAGAAAACATTCATGTTCAGGTTTTTCCTCGAGCTTCATCTCACCACTAACCACATAAGTCATTATATTTGCTACTGAAACTAAATTGACTTCCAGCCCAAACTCTGTGACTATGCAGTCATAAAGCAGTTCAAGGCCCAACTTGCCTTCATTTGAATGTCCTCAGCTCTCCATTGTGGCCTCAAGGATTTAAGTATCTTAATGATTCCAGCATGAGGTGCTTGCTCATCCAAATGCACATCTATGTGCAAAAATTCTTCTCTTTGGTTACTTTGGATAGGGTCCATTCCTCCTTTGTATGAGTTCAATGCAAAACAAATCCAGCTCAAGACCAAATTGAGTTCAGTCCTGCACGGCGTTTGCAATAGTAAGTAGAGTAAAGCCTGTCAGTAGAAAATATTTATTGGGACCACATTAGGTCAAGTGGGCACATGCCATGTTTGGGACCTGTGTCTGCTGATTGTCCAGTGACTCAGCAAGGCTGAGGCACAGCAAAGTGCAATGTCCATTTGGGCATCTTCATTGCTTGACTTGTGCATAGGGGTTACATATTAACTTTGTGATGAGAATAAGTTAAAAATTCAGAGAAATGGTTTCCAGTCTTAACTATACAACCTGAAATGTTGCTATAAATGTTGCTTAACTATACAATCTGAAATTTCATTATGAAAGAGTATTTAGGCAATGATGAATTTAAAAAAGTTCAAATGTGGAGCATTGCCTTTAGTTAATTAAAATACAAATTACTGTACTGATCTGAAAAAAAAAATCAAAATGTAGGTCATTTAATGAAGCCATAAGTTTGCCTACAGAAAGATATGATCTGCCCTGACCTCCTTTTATTTCTGACATTTTAGGGGTTTTTTTTAATTTAATCACTTTCTTGTATATTGTTTCTTTTTGTATGGAATTTTCTTGAACAGCTGTTTCCATGGTTTACAAAGAACAAGAGCATGTATATAGGTCGAAACACTGCATATGAGACACTTTAATAAATGAGGGAGCTTAAAGTACCTCTGGACAGACCTTTATTAGATGAATTTATTACTGCAATTGGTATTTGTGATTAGAAATAAATTAATCATAAATGCATAAAATCCAATATTTTTCCATTTTTAATTTTTAATACATAAATATTTATTTTGTACAGGTAAAACCAGGTTGTTTCATCTGGTAATATACACTCAGAAAACAGTACCCAAGTATTTAAAAGTACAAATGTTTTGTGTATGACAAGTTTAGTATGTATTATGAAAATTACAATATTATTCCAATCTAGTGGCATTTACATTGATGAGTTCGTCTGGCAAGGACTTTGAGGTTCACTCAGACAAAGCTTTCCTCCATATTGGAACAGAGCAGAAACGAATCGACAAGTCTTGGTTTGATCAGTTGCTGGTGATCCGAAGGGGAAATGCTCTCTGGACATCCAGTTGCTAGTCTCCTCAGGGCAGCCTGCAGAGAAACGTAAACAGAAAGTTGTGGAGCTGACAGAGTGAGGGAGTCATGGGTTACTCTCCTCTGAAAATCCATGAGACCTCTTCACTTATAACTAGATATAAGCGAGGGGGTCCCCCTCACCCAGTACTCTATAAGTAGTACTCTGTGTTGTGTATCTTACCAGGCAGGCTACCAGCACTGAGTCACTGCTGTTTCTCTCCGCTGGAGAGCGACAGAGCTCAATGAGGCGAGGTACAGCTTCAAACATAAAACAACATTTACACCTGCACCTTCAACACAAACATGCACACAGACACAGACACACACACACACACACACACACACACACACACATACACACACCACACCTTCTCACAGTACAACACACTAGCAGAAATAATGCATGTTCAATACAAAAAATAATACATTCTCGGTCACTCTGAAGACTTCAATTGTCAGATTGTTATTCATGCAATACTGATGAAACACTGATAAGTTTTAAAATACATGGATATAGCCAAATTTAAGATGTATGTATGTGTGTGTGTGTGTGTGTGTGTGTGTGTGTGTGTGTATACACACACACACATACACACACTTTCAATGGTCTTATAGACATTATGGGCAGCTAATAATATCGAAATATTTAAGAACTGTCCACAGTGTAATGCCTAGTTGTGATTTACCATGTCTCTTCTGAAGCTGCAATGCACTGGTGTCTAGTCCTCTGAGTTAATATGAACACCATTATAATTTTCCTAACTTCTGTGTGTTGTATATAGTATGTGTGGTATTGTACTGGGCTTTACCTTGAAGGTCTATGGCTGCCTGGGCCACATCAGGGTCCTTACTAAGACGTGCCAGTGTGACGGCTGCCTTTTGCTGAACCCGCTCGCATGCAGCACCCTCTGATGGATTGGAGGATGAAGGTTTCTCACCAAGCAGCAGGAGCAGTCGTTCTATTCCTGTGGAGAATAAATGAAATGAAATGAAAAAAATTGGAAATCAACATTCATTAATCAGACATTATTATTGACATGTGAACATTGCCCTTTTCAACATTTACTTTATCAGTAAAGTTGAGCCTGATGTACATGCTCCCATAACAATGGATCCCAGACGGGGTGATTTTCTGATTACCACAATTCACAATCCCAGACCTCTACAAGGTTTTTATGTACCTCTTACACATGGGTGAATAATACCTGTGGTTTTAAATAAAATATTTGTGTCCAGCTGGACTTCTAGTCTGGCCTTCCTGTCCTACCACTGGTTTCACCCTGTGAGTTAATGCTGGGATATTTTTTTTATGTGGTCTTGGACACAAACACCTATATATTAGTGTTAATTTTTAAATATTTTTCCATGATTCTTTGGACTGAAAATCATTGTTTAATCTTTTGAAACTGAAGCACATTAAGATTGTGGTTGCCATTGTTTTACTAGCGTTAACCTTAACCCGGAGTTTTACTAGTGCACCACAGAGGAAACATAAACACTCAACAGGAAGAACTGAGGCTCTCAGGCAAACGCAGGCTGATGTGTTCTAGATGGTGGAACAGAAGGAAAATTAAAGCTGACCAAAAATTGGCTTTCCCAACTAAAAGTGGATCAGGCTACCAAAACAGAAAGTGAGAGAAATCCCAAGAGCTGGAAGAACTTTGGTGAGAACATTCTTTAGGTTGTCATGCCATACCTGCCTTTCATAAGAACACTAAACAAAAACACAGGCAAGAATATGAGCTGTTCTTAAGAAGCCAGGAGGGCAGGTGTAGATAATTGGCCCTGATTATAATCAGGGTATAATATACATAATCCAAGGTAATTACAGGGCAGGGTTGGCACACTCTTGAGACAAATTCCACAGCTAAAATAGATATCTAACTCTAGAATCACCCTTTTAGGTAGATCTCTTGTGTATGTGCTAATGTTACAGCAACACAGAATTGTGCTAATGGAAAACACAACTGCATTGCCCCCTCACAGCCAGTCACTTCCTAACCCATAAAGTCCATATTGGCCTCTCCAGCGATTAAGCCCATATCCAGCTCCACTGGCACTGATAATATATACTCTGTGCCACTGGTTCTGCATTGATTTTACCTACTATGTCACGAAGTATTCCCCAAAACTGCAGATTCATGCCTTCCCAGTGACAACCAGCCCACTGGCATCATCAATGTGTTTTGAAACACTTGTAGGTGCCTGGTACATATGCATGAATTTTATTTTTAAATTACAGTTCAGCATTTAATACAATAGGTTACCACCTTCAAGGCTTTTTGACAATCTTCATAAACTTAACAAACATAAACATAAACAATAGTCTTTGTGCTGCTGGATTCTTGATTTTTTTTGTCAAACAGAAAGTTTCCACACCTAGAGATGTTAACACTGGTGCCCCTCAAGGCTGGGTATTGTCTCCCCTGCTATACTCATTATTTACCTGCAACTGTATTTATAACTTAGAATCAGTCAAGTTGTTTAAATTTGGAGATAATACAACATTAGTAGGACTGTAGCACACAGGAACATGGTTGAATATTTAGAGGAATGGAGTGAATATTTAGAGGAATGGAGTGAAAAACTAAAACACTGATAAAACAACTAGTAGTTGAATTTAAGACCTTTGGTCATTAATGGTCAGGGAGTGGGGAGGGTTGACTCCTATAGGTTCCTTGGGAAGGCCATTAGCAAGTCACTCAAGTAGGAGGACGACACTGCTGTCTTGCTGTGTAAAGCCATTAAAGCCTTTTAGGCTACATTTATTTTCCTGTTTGTTGGGACTTTGTATGTTTTTTTCACATACCATTCTCATGTAAAACATCTGAGGCTGACTGCTCCAAAACAGACAGATTTGCCAAAATCGTTACAACCTGAAGAAAGAAAGTCAAAAATGCAAAACACATAATGTGATTAACATGTGCCAACAGACAGCCACCAAAGGAGTTTGTCCAGCCCCACCCCCTTCAACTTTTTTTCCCTGTTTCCACTTTATTTTTGATTTGCTTTCATTTTCTTCACCTCTGTTAATTATTGTTAGTAATAAATAAATTAATTTGTGTGAGAGACGGGTAATGTGTGGGAGAGCAAGTGCAGACTATAAATATTTGTATATGGGGTGAAGCACAAGCTCAGGAGAGCTCTGACTGTTTAGGGGAAATCCACCAAAAAAAGGTCCAAAACAACCAAGGACAACTACACTACCTGGTCTTTAGAGTAGGGTGTGTCTACTCGCTGGCGGTCCCTGCAGGCCTGGAGGAGAATGTGAACAGCATTGAGCTGTAGAAGGATTTCACATGCCATGCTATCAAAGAAGGTGATGTTGGCCAGAGCTGCTGAAGCTAAGAGAAACACCTCGCCACATGATGCACTCTCACAGAGCTCTGTAGGGCACACACAAACAAAGATGAACTACAACATAGACACATACTGATATAACTACAACATACAGACACACCTAGAGATATAGCCAGCTCATGTAGTTAGGGTTAGTTACAGGACCCCTGGAGGGATAACAAAAGCATCCTTGCCACCCTGTAACTAACCTACATGAGCTGTGCTATATCTGTATAATCCAACATCTATATAAAAACACAGAAAATGCACAGCAAACACACATACATGCAGGCGAACAAATGCATACAAACATGTGCATGTGAAAACAGCCACAAACATACACACGCACACTCACTAATAAGAGATGTGACGATGTCCTGCATGCTCTCTAGGAAGCTGGCTAGGTTCTGTGTAGCAGTGTGTTGTGTAGAAGTGTCTTGTGGAGAAGTGATCTGAGCCACAACTGCAGCTGCCTCTGCTCGGGCTGCTTCTGCACAAGCCTCATCAGTCAGGATATCAGCAAGACACAGGATACCATCCACCTACACACACACACATACACACACACACACACACACAAGCCTCATCAGTCAGGATATCAGTAAGACACAGGATACCATCCACCTACACAAACACACAAACCTCATCAGTCAGGATATCAGCAAGACACAGGATACCATCCACCTACACACACACACACACACACACACACACACACACACACACACACACACACACACACACACACACACACACACACACACACACACACACACACACACACACACACACACACAAAAGCCTCATCAGTCAGGACATCAGCTAGACATAGGATACCATCCACACAAACACACATGTGCACATGCGCACACACAAATATATGCCCATACACACAATTAAAATAAAGTCAAATTATACTGTTTCTTCACACAGATGCAATGTAGGTAATCCATGTTAAATACAAAACCACAAAATAAAAGAAACCCTAAATTAGTAATGATGATGATTGTGAAACCTGTTGGTTCGTTTCAAATGCATATGTAGCCTTTCAGAATTAACCACTTCTTCCCAGAGATACCACTGAGTTGCTTGTACAGTTCCTCATCACCTTATCACCCCCCGAGAGTCTTGGTTCCTCTCCAGGTTTCTTCCTCATGTTCTAGGGAGTTTTTCCTCACCACTGTCACCCTTGTCTAGTTCACTGGGGATTTGGACTTGGACATTTGTAAAGCCACTTTGTGACAACATCTGTTGTAAAAATTGTTATATAAATCAATTGTTAAGCTCAGACAGTGTTGTAGCTTAATGGAATCCTTCAACTCTGTCCTTCTGGGCTCTGCATCTTATCTTAATGTATTTTCCATCAATAGACTATTGTAAGTTGCTTTGGACAAGAGCATCTGCTAAATGCTGTAAATATAAATATAAATGTAAATGTGAATGTAAATGCATTGTTTTAGTAGTGGTGCTAATATTTTTACCTTTTGCATCTTCAGAGTGACGAGATCATTTGCATCTGTTTAATATTGGGTTAAGTGCATTCATTCAATTTTATTGTTGCATTTTCTGCATGTTGTGTTTTTTGCCATATGGGGGCATTGTTATACAATCTGATATCATTCCAAAGACAACTTCACTTTCCTGCAAAACCATAATATCACTTTCCTGTCAGTAGGGTTCCTGCAGAACTGGCTTCCTGTCATCACACCAGCTGACTCAAATGTCATCATAGTGTCATCCTTTAGTGTTGCAGTTCTCATAGAGACAGTGCCATGTGGAATTTGGATGTGTTCACATCTGCAGCCTGTGTTCTGGTTTGTATTCCCCACCACTTATTGTTGCTCAAGCGTGTCTTAGTTCTTCTTCACTGTTCTACATATTTATATCTCATGTTTCTTGTCTGTTTTGGTGAGTATCTTGATGCATTTCTTTAGCTCTAAAAGATTCTGAGTTACCAAGTTTTCATGAGCCCCCAGAGAATTTGTGTTTTTCTGAGGTTTTCTCTTGCCATTTGTACTTGCCCACACTCACTTACACACTTGTGTTCTGCCTTGTTTCACTCTGTTTTAGGATACACATTGATGTGGTTACTAAAAATTAAGAATTAATCATAAAGTTGTTTTTTTTTCCTTTTATGACAGAAAGAAAAATTGGTTCTGGATTATATATATGTGAATCTAAGAGAATGCAGCACCTTCTGTACTGAAATTGTTACACAGGGCCACTTGGTTATTCATGATCATCCAACTTGATGTGCTCAAGTGTTGCTTCTCACTTACACAGATTTTCAAAATACAAGGTGCACAAATGTGCTCTGTGGGCATTGGTTAAAGTACTTGCGTTGTTATCAGAAAGTTGCTGGTTCAAACCCCACTGCTGCCAAGTTTCTGGGGTTGGGCCCCTGAGCAAGGCCCTTAACCTTTAATTGCTCAAGTTGTACTCACTCATAATTGTAAGTTGCTTTGAATACAGTACCTCATTCAAGAGAACATTTCTCTTGTTGAACTGAGTGGTTGGTGACACCATACCTTTTCCAGCTGGTTGATGCCTTCCTCTACACAGCAGATAGAGGCCACGGTCCTCAGGGCCTGGGCATAGAGACAGCTGAAACAGTCCTGCCTACAGATCTTTAACAAGGCCACCACACCACCTTCCTATGTATTCAAACAGCAAAAGCAGAAATTAAGGGGGTAAATTTGAAAAAGAAACCAACTTAGAAACAAGAAACAAACAAAAACAAGAAACAACCAACTTAGGATCAGATATTAAACATCCAAGTATGAAAAAAAATGTTAAAAATAATTTAGTTTTAAATAATATTTTATATTATTTTTATATTTTAAACATAATTTTATTTAGTTATTAAATACATTTATTTCTATCCAAAGTTGCATTAATTTTTCCCCAAGATCTTGATGATGGGAGATTTGGACCACTGTGCAAAATCTTCTCCAGCACATCCCAAAGATTATCAATTGGGTTCAGGTCTGGACTCTGTGGTAGCCAATCCATGTGTGAAAATGATGTCTCATGCTCCCTGATGAATTTGAGCTCGATGAATCCTGGCATTGTCATCTTGCAATATGCCCGTGCCATAAGGGAAGAAAAAATCTATTGATGGAATAATCTAGTTATTCAGTATATTCAGGTAGTCAGCTGACCTCATTTCCTGGGCACATAACATTGCTGAACCTTGAGCTGACCAACTGCAGCAACCCCAGATCATAGCACTGCCCCCACAGGTTTGTACGGTAGGCACTAGGCATGATGGGTGCATCACTTCAGCTGGCTCTCTTCTTACCCTGATGTGCCAATCACTCTGGAACAAGGTAAATCTGGACTCATCAGACCACATGACCTTCTTCCTTTGCTCCAGAGTCCAATCTTTATGCTCCCTAGCAAATTGAAGCCATTTTTTTCCGGTTAGCCTCACTGACAGGTGGTTTTCTTAAGGCTACACAGCTGTTTAGTCCCAATCGCTTGAGTTCCCTTCACATTGTGCGTGTGGAAGTGCTCTTACTTTCACTATTAAATGTATCCCTGAGTTCTACTGTTGTTTTTCTATGATTTGATTTCACCTTGCGTTTAAGTGATCACCGATCACGATCATTCAAGATTTTTTTCCGACCACACGTTTAATATCTGATCCTGTTGGTTGTTTTTTGTTTTTGTTTATGTATATATATATATATATATATATATATATATATATATATATATATATATATATATATATATATATATATATATATGTGTGTGTGTGTGTGTGTGTGTGTGAGAGAGAGAGAGAGAGAGAGAGAGAGAGAGAGAGAGAGAGAGAGAGAGAGAAAGCGACAACATGGACACTAATGCTTTCTATTTAACAATGATTAAAAGATGATAGAAATTCAGATTAAAAAAAAAATGTATTAAGCATCTTCTTAAAAATTAACATTTTAACTTGTATTACAATTTTTTAGCAGTATAATAATACATTTTCAAATCTGCATTATTGGAGCATTATTTGAGCATATTTAACCAGCACAAAGATGTTATTGTTCTTCCAATCAGACTGCAGTCCATTCATTGAATGTGTGTATGTGTGATTGATCTAAATTTCTCTTATTTAGCTAATTGGGTTTTTGATGTCTAACCACATGCAACACAGAATTTTTAATTTGTTTTTGTGTGCTGCATTTATTAACTTTTAAAGCTCTAAATAAATAAAGATTAAATAATCTTTAGCATGATTTTGGAAATCATGCTTAGAAAATTGACAATACATGTTGGTTTTCTTCTAACAAATGATTGCATTTGTCCTCTGCTTGATCATTTGTTAAATGAACAAAATACCTCATAACTTTGATAAAACAACTCAGACAGACAGACAGACAGACAGAGAGAAAGAGAGAGAGAGAGAGAGAGAGAGAGAGAGAGAGAGAGAGAAACACCCACACATACAGTGATGGAAAAAGAGAGTGTATGTGTTTAAGTATTTGTCATTTGTGCATTGGGATATATTCTTCTACATGTATAATGTTCAATTTGATACAAGTGCACCTAGATTATTAGCTTGTTCCTTTATCTATCCTGATTTATTATGTTTGTTTTGCAAATTTAGATTGAAGAAACATAATAAATCAGGAAAGATAAAGGAACAAGATAATAATCTAATAATCTAGGTGCACTTGTATCAAATTGAACATTACACATGTAGAAGAATATATCCCAATGCACAAATGACAAATACTTAAACACATACACTCTCTTTTTCCATCACTGTATGTGTGGGTGTCTGTCTGTCTGTCTGTCTGTCTGTCTGTCTGTCTCTCTCTCTCTCTCTCTCTCTCTCTCTCTCTCTCTCTCTCTGTGTGTGTGTGTGTGGGGGGGCATCCAACAGTTCTACTAAGGTTCATAAATTGTTTTTCTTGTCAAATTGCCGCAGAGCTACAGAAGGAAAACCTATATGTTTTGCTTTTGAAATGCCTCTGTGTGATCAAATTCAATCAGCCACTATGTGGACAGCAAAAAATTACCTGTAAGACAATCACATGTAATAACTACCATTATATCAACAAGCTTAATTATGTGGGTGACATGGCTGTCATAATGGTGAGGCCACATCCAGGCTATAACAGCTCCATATGGAATATCTGAGATTGAAGCCACCTAAGCATGTCTGTAACCCTCATACAGAGGGAAATCGCTGCTCCTGCCTTTGTGCCTGAACTCCTCCATCACACACACAACAGCGGCTGCCTCTGCACTCTATAGTAAATGGGCTTCCATTCCATTTCAACCAGTAAACATTATTTTCAGAGAATCTGCTGAGCTGCAGTTGACTCTAAATGGGTCTCTGAATGTAGAAGAATTATTTTTGTGCTCTTAGATTACACAATGTAATATTGAAACTCCTGTGTGGTCAATTAAAAGTATATATTAAATGCTAACAAACGACAGACAACCAGGAGTGTGGATGAGTGTGGATAAGTAACAGAACACCAGTTTCCCAGGTACTTCCCTAACTCAAACCCTCAGCCTGCCAAACTATGCACTGACTTTTATTTTTCATCCTGGGAATTAGATAAAAATAACTTTTAATAATACTTTATTATGCCAGAATGTTCATTTTATATACAAATGATAGAAAAATAATATGTGATAAACAGTACAGCAGTTCGGTACAGTAGTTTTTACATTAGATACAGACTCTATAGTACTGGTGATGAGATATAATATGATTTAACTGGGCTGTGTAAGTGTAATAGAGTGTAATTATGTTGGTCATGAAGCACACCATTGGCTTACCTTGGCAATGATACTGCAGAGCTGTGGACCATCCTGAGTGAGGGAAAGCAAGTTACTGATGGCATTCTCAATAGTGAACAGGTTGTCTGATTCCTCAAGCTGCCTGATCAGGATCTGTTTGAACAAAAGTTCAAATATTTATAATCATTATAAGCTGAAATACCATTTGTATAATAGTAAGGCAAAGGAAGGTAAGTGACTGAAAAGGGGGACCATGTTGAAGTAATTAAAAGCACAGTCAGTAGAGTTTAGTGGACTTTACTATGATGTGATGATTTAGTATTTGTTGTGCTACCTTACTATATAACGTAGATCTAAATGCACTTCAGTTCCTCTAACTGACAAATTGCATTAAAACATGGTCCTGCATCACATTCAGTGGCCAACATGTTCCTGTCCTCATCATTCTCATCCTGGGCTCGAAGGGTTAAAGGTCTCAGTACCATGTCCTTACTTGTATTTCATTGGCTAGCGCCATGTCAATCATTTGGCTGAAGGAATCACTGACATCTGTGAGGATCTCATGAATGGCCTCCTTCATGGACTTCAGGAAATACTCATCATCAGCGTGAAGGCACCTGTAGAAAATGTGTAGCATGTGGAGACATACATGAGATACATGTGTAGCATGTAGAGACATTCCCATTAGGATACATGATCATTAGCACATACATCATAGCACATATCATGATGATAGAGTTTTTGTTGTTTGGTTTGTTTGTTTTTTTGTTTTTTTTGGATATGATTTTCGGTGTTTTCCTAATACACTTTTTAGTTTACAAGACCTCTTAGATTTTTTGTGATCTCCAATACCAAAGAAGATGGAGCATTATGAATATAGTTACTATAGTGCAGAAGAGTTTCTTACCTCTCAGTAATAACAGTGAGTTCCATGCACTTCTCCAGCAGGGCTGTCTCATACTGCAGCACAAAAGAGTTATCAGAGATATTACAGATATCAGTTATCTTCATATCTTCACAGTTATCTTCACAAGGTCAAAGGTCACGGATATGATTCCCAGGCAGCTGAAATACTGCCTTACTGAAAAAACTGCAAGTCATTCAGGATAAGATCTGACAAACAAGATCTGATAAATGCAGTAAATGTAAATTGGCAGGCTAAAACATTCATCATTGTCTAGTGTTTTGGCTGTTGTAAAGTTGTGTTGTGGTAAAATGGAGGTTCTGCTGTTGTACAGTGGCGTTTCTGTTGTGGTAAATCTCATCTCACCTTCTGCATGTGTGCAGGTGTGCCCCTGGCACAGCTATACTCGTGCACTAGTGAGCGGACGTGGCAGTTGGCCCTGACAGCTGTGCCATGCACTCGCAGCCAGCGACCCTTCTCCAGCCGGTGGAACATTTTCCCCAGTTCAGTGCTGACCACCAGTGCCCTCTTCAGGAGTGTTTGCAGATTGTCCCGAGTCACATGGTCACCAGTGGCACCCAACCCGGATACAATGAGTTCACCCGGGCAGTCCTCATCCACACCAATGGGCTTCGACTGCAGAACACACATGCACTCCACCTCTGTCATGTGTCGCAGATCCTCCATCCAACGCTGCACAGAGTCCACTTGAATGGCATGCATCCTGATTGGATGGACACACAATTAAACCGCATTCATTAGAATTCTCTGTTGTAATGTAAAAAAAACCCAATTACTTATGCAAGCCAAACAGCCCTAACAACAAGTACAGTCAAGTGGTGCGGTCAGGGCCATAGTGGCAGCATGAACTCTGGAGCAACAGCTGATCTACAGCCTAGTCAACAAAAAAATGAAACAAGCTTTTAGAATCTGCAAATCGATAAGTATGTGGGGTCAACAATAAGATAAAATAGTCTGTTGTATTTGCTTATTGATTAAACCTACAATTAAAAAATTAAACACACTTTTCACTCTTAAGAACTTCAAGAGTGATGGCAAGGCTTTGCCCTTTTGACCAGTTGCGTCACAGTGTTTCCAGACCAACAGGTTTATGGGACCAATTTTGCAGGCCAAGAATGTTTTTTTTCTTGCAAGATTTTAGCACAATTGTCATGTTGGTGGAAAAATGCTAAATATGGGAGATGTATTTAAGCAGCTTTAAAGAAAAGATTGCCAAGTAATATTAAGACCTAGTAAATAGGGTTTAAGGGGGGACAGGAATTGACATTACAGGAACTGAAATGCCATTAAAGAAAGGCAGAGGTGATCCATAGAGCAGAAGAGCCAATAAGATACATTTATGCTAATCACTAAGCAACATCTACCCTCCCTGCCCATTCAGTGTATGGTGGGATATTGAATACATGGCCATATAGGCAAAGAGACTTTAGGAAACTAGAACATTAGAAACTGGTAGAGTTTCAATAAGGTTTTTAGTTGCTTTCAGTGAGTGACCCATAGACTAATGCTTGCATTGACAAACAGCAAGGTGAAATATTTTAGTTTTTAGCTATTCTTTCAGAATGCCAAAATCATTATTTAAAAGCTCAGTGGTTCAGGTACTTGACTGGTAATCAGAAGGTTACTGGTTCAAGCCTCACAGTTGCCACTGTTGTGCCCTGAGCATAACCATTAATCCTCAATTGCTCAAGTTGTACTCAATCATAACTGTAAATTGCTTTGTACAAAAGTGTCAAATAAATGTTAGAAATACTGTGCCTTAGAATTGTTAATGTGAGTCTAAATTCAAATAAGATAACATAGCAGACAGTTATAAAAGTCTTTCTAGATATATTACTTATGTCCTAGTAAAAAAACACGCATGAATGTTGAGCTTAACAAGTTAACAGATAACATTGTTAGTGCTCAACAGCATGGATTGGATTAAAAGAATCTTCACTGTTAATGACATCCAACTAATATTCAAGCTTCCCCTGGATACAGACGCCTTCACCTACTCTAACTACATACGTCCACCGATTCTCTTATGATGATGCTTGTAAGACTACACTGAATTCCATAGTATTACATAAGACATGATTATCAGTTAAAATTCAGAAACAATACAACTAGCAAGAAAGAATAAAGAATGTCATTGCAATAAAGAATTAACTGAAATAAGAAAGGATTCTTATTTTAAAGTAAAAATCAGATAAATATGTGTTGGATGTAGAAAGAAGGATAAACAATATAACACCATGGTAAGGAAGCAAACACTGATGATGTTTGGTACAAGTGGTGGCCAATTACCTTCTGAGTGCCGCCCTCAGTGATGGACCAGACAGTGGCGGCAGTGTGCAGGGTCAGCCAACACATACAGGTCAGAAGCACAAAGTGAATAACCAGCAAGGTAACCACTAGGTCGCATCATGTCCACAATGAGGGTGCTTCCCACCCACACAGTGGCAGTGGCAGCTAATCAGTGGTAAAACCCAGCTAAAAGGAGAGTGGGAAAGGTTGCTGTCTCTTAATTGCATCATTTATATCAGGAGCTGCAGCTCTATGTCCCCTCAGCCTCAACCAACACTCATTTATGTAGCCAAATTTAAAAAACAAACATCCACCCAACTGAGACGAAAAGCACTGATATGCTTCCATTAAGTAAAAAAGGTAAATTTATCATAATGGCAGTGATGGTTGGTGCATTCGGGAAATGAAACCATCAAACTGTGATACAGTCTAAGCTCCTACCCAGTAAAACAAACAACTTATTTTCACTTTGTATGGTCTCATTAAAGAGATACTTTGTAATATTTTGCCAGAGTTTTTATATTGTAAGATTAACGAAAAGCTATTGCTTGAAAAGTCCTCTCTGAAAAGTGTTTTTGAATGTTGTTTCCATATTCATTATGGCCATATATTTCAAACCATGTAGCACACACATTTTAAAATTGGGTGTTTAATCAAATAAAATTCTGTTTCCACCCAGTTTATCAATGCACAATAAACACTTTAAATTCACCACTAAACATTCTAACATTTTAAATGTTATCTTAAATATTTGTTTAAATAACTTTCTTACTACTTTCATAAATATCAATGCTATTTGCATCAAATTATACATTTTCATTTTGATGATATATAATGTTACATTTTCATGCTCATATATAAACATTATTTGAGCACTGGAGGACGCTCATAACAAAATTACCGTCTCAATTTCAACTTCCACCAACAACAGCAGAGCAAAAGCCCTCAGCTGAATAGAATAATCATAATAATAGCTTTGGTTTATATGAGAGGATGAAATACCTGCTCTTAAGCAGAGGACATTACAAATATTTACATACCCCAGCATTGAGAAGTCAGTAAACACAAGGCCTTTAGTCTGCTGGAGTGGTCTGGGAGATTGAGCTACTCTTCCTCTTGGGAGCTGTTTATACAAAGAGACAGAAACCTCTACTGCTGTTGCTGTGTGTTCTGGAGCAGACCTCTGTTCCTCTCTCTCTAACTACAGCCTGGCTAACTATAGACTGCCCAAGCCCAGACCTCAGCTAACCAGCCATCCATTTTGGGAAGCAAGGAAAATGTTTATTTAAAAAATTCCCCCACAAAGGGTGGTGTCATGTCTTGACTTATTTCACCCTGTTACAGATTCATCAGTTGCACATTTAATTATTCATTTGACTTACTATTGTTATAACTTTATTATAAAAAATAAAAAGCAACTTTAGTAATTTGCTAGTTTGCCACCCAGTGTAAGAAGGGATAGAGAATAAACTGCATGGGAACAGACTCTACACTCTACACCAACAAGGTGTTGCTAAGTGCCTCCAATAAAATGTCAGGTGAGCATATAGATGACAGACTGTGTATGAAAGCCAAAAAATCCACTTTCACCAGTACTTTCAATTAACCCTAACCCTAACCCTAACCCTAATCCTAACTCTAATCCTAATCCTAACCCTAACCCTAACTCTTCTCCATCTTGTCCTGAGTGTGGAAGGAACCCAGAGAAGGGAAGAAAGAAGCAAAAGCCTGAACTGACAAGCCACCAAAACAACTAATAATAATAATATAATAATAAGTTCCATTTATATAGCACCATTCACAGACACAAGGTCACTTTACAATAACAGTGAAAAAATAATAAATAAATAAAATTGACACAAATTGACATAAACAACACAATAATTAACAAATATGGATAAGAAAAGAGGTTATGAAAAGAGTTGTGTTTTAAGTTGAGATTTGAAGGAGGAGCAGAGACAGAGAGAGGTAAAGTGTTCCATGGTTTTGAATATTTCTAGGAACAGTTTCTAGGATTTGTCTATTTTTAACAGCATCTCCAAAGATACTGTCAAGCCAACACAGTGATGACTGATGGTTTTCAATGTTTGAGCGAATTGCTCGAGTAGGAAGATGGTAAAAGAGCGGTGGACACTGCATTTAATACCAGCCCTGGATGGCAAGGCAAGAGTGGCTTATGTAGCTATGAGTGATGAAGAAGCAGGAGAATACAAGGAGGTGAAAGCAGCAATCCTCAAGAAATAACTTATTAATAATATTAAAAAATAAATAATTATTAATCTTAATAAAATTAATAAAGAGACATACTGACAACAATTTCAAAGCAGAGCAGTCTGTGAGGGTGAGTCACCACAGGAGTAACAACATGGCTGAAAGGATGAGAAATGGATGTACCACAAGACCAGAACAAAAGAGAAGATCGGCAGCACAGTCATCGTCAAGCAATATGTAAAAGTGGTTAATCTATATTCTCTAAGGACAGAAAAGGCTGTGGAGCTAGCAGAAGTGTTTGTCTCTCCTAGACAGTCAGGAGAATACCAATTTGGTGACTGCAGAGATAGCTGAATAACATCAAGAAACAGTAAGGGGGAGGAAGCTGAGATAGGAGTCCATTCGGAGGTGAAAGAAGCAGTGCCAAATAAAGTCGCTGGCAAAAAAAAAAGATATGAACAGGAGAGCAGCACATGGAAATAAGAGAAGGAAAGCTGAAGACTCGCAGTTCAGGTCTTTTAAGTGTGGACAGTTAACCCATCAAAGCAAAAATTGTCTGAGCACCAGACAGTGTGAGAATCAAATGCACTATATACCAGATAATACAATGGAGAAAATTGAAATAAAGAATCTCTGATCATGATGAAAGTCAGGAGACGTTAGTATAAAGCTCTCCAGGTTACTGCAGTAAGTCGGCCGCTGGTCACAAAGACGTGCCTGCCGAGTCAACAGTCAAGTCAAACACACAAGTTAAAAGTAAGATGTATCCATGGAGACAAGTAGACATTCCAAACGTTGGAACTACAGACAGAGATACAAGGCCAAACATACGATCTGAATGTAGGTGTCCTTGACAAAGCACCATATCCAGTAATACTATGGAGAAACATTCTGGTGCTGATAGACCTGCTAAACGGTGAAGCATGTAAAGTGGAAGTAATGGTTGTCACACAACAGCAGAGTATCAGCATAAAATAGAGCTGTACACAGGCGGATGCTGAACAAATTGTGATATTTTGATATGCAGAGGAATCCAGAGGCTGAAAATCTAAAAGAGAAAGATAGAAATAAGAGCAATGAGTCTTTCCCATTAAAGAAAATAAAAACCCAGCAAGTTGTGAACACATTGAAACAGTTGATTGGAACTCCAAACGAAATCCTCACTCATCAAGTGATGGTGTCATGGTGTCATGGTGTAATGACATGATGGTACGATGGTGTAATAGCGTGATGATGTGGTGGTTCGATGGTGTGGTGGTGTAATGGTGTGGTGATGTGATGGTGTGGTGGTATGAGCAAAAGCACTCATACTGATGCAAACATCAGAAACAAGCCTGCTGGATAAATGGAAGGGACCATACAAACTCAAAGGATGCACAGGGCAAACAACGTACCAATTGTTGATCCCAGACAGAAAGAAGGTTACAAAGGTTTCACATCAACATGCTGAGATGATGGTGAGAACCAAATGTAACTGAATTGGAACAGTTGTGGATTTCAGTAGTGGAAGATGAAAAATAAGTAAATGGGCAATACTTTCCAGAGACAAGAGGTGAGAGCAGATCTGCGACTCTGTCACTTAAACCAAAACAGTGTTGCAAGTTAAAACAGGATCTTCCAGAAAGTTTGTTCAATGAGGAGCCGGGAAGGACAGAGGCAGCCCAGCATACCATCAGGCTGAACAAAATCAAACTGACAAATCAGAACAACTGCAGGGTGCCGCCCCTTCTCCTAACAGAACTGAAGATGGAGACGACCTCAACAACTACCACAACCTGACAATCTGGCTGAAAGGAATTACAGTGGCAGGAACAGAGATCCTGCCCTGTGAAGAGTGGAGGCATTGGATAGAGGATGATAAACATCATTTTATTGTACATAGCACCATTACTTGAAATACAACTGGACTGCCCAATGCTTATTGATTTCTCATTACAACTGGGTCTACTTATGACTTGCTTTACCCATCTCGGGTCACCTATCACAAAGAACATGAAGGCAGATGCACTGTGGAAAATCTATAAAATTAAACCCTCATCTCCTGCATCTGCGCTAGTCACACAGCCCTCCTGCTTAATCACTCTTATTCTCTAATTTAACCCTAACCCTGCTTAATCACTCCTATTCTCTAACTTAATCCTAACCCTGTTTAGTCACTCCTATTCTCTAATTTAACCTAACTCTGCTTGACCACTCCTATTCTCTTCAAAATTCAGTGAGACAGAGCTTTGGGTAAAGGACCTGAGGACAAACTTCCTGACAGGCTCTATGGGTCTCAGTCACTATCAGCCTGGCTAATTACTTAGGTACACAACAATAATCCAGTCCTCAAATCCCACCCCCACATCCTCCTCCAATAATCCATTCCTCTTTCCCACCCACCTCAACCTCCACCACACCAATAATCCACTCCTCAACCCCTATCCCCAGCCAATAATTCTCCACCAATGATACACTTCTCATACCTCTCTCCTACCCGCCTTAACCTCCATTCCATCTCTTCATCCACCCTAGCTTCCACCATTGTCACATCCCTAGCACACCCCGAGTCCTTTTTTCTCTAGCACTAGAATATGCTACCAATACATTCTTCTCTTTCATTATCCACTGTCCTCTGCTCCTCTCCCAGACCAAGAAAGTCTTCTCATGCAGCTTCTTGGTTATCAGACATCCTATGTAGCAACTGGAGAGAATTAAAAGCAGCTAAAACAAAGTGGAGGCAATCCAAAATTGACACCATTCTCATTTCCTATCACATTCATCTAGTAAATTTCTCCTTTGACTGATGCTACAAGGAAAGGCACAATATCTGCCCACACAAACTCCATAATGTCTTTCGCCCTCTTCACACCCCTCCCTCTTCTCCTTCAGCATCCTCCCTCACAGCTGATGGTTTTTCAGCTTTTCTGAAGAAAAGATTACTAAAATCTGTCAATGCTTTCCTCTTAATAGTTTTTTAAATTGCAGCATCTGTCACCCCTTCTATTGCCTTATTATGTTTGTCAGAACAAATCTAACAACCTTTCTGATCCAGTAACCCTTCCGCCTGCCTTTTCATCCTATCCCTTCCATGCTGCTCCAGTCCGTCTCACAAGAATTGTTCATTCCATCATGATTGATTCCTTGTCATCTGGTCAAGTACCAAGGGCCTTCAAAGCAACAAGGATCACACCCTGTAGAAGGTCTCACTTGACACCTTAGCTATCTGCAACTACCAACCAGTATCACTTCAGTCCTTTCTCTCTAAAATTCTTGAACATTCTTTTTACAGTAAGTTGTCAGTCTTACTGTATGAATTACACTTGTATCTGTTACTGAGAAGCTGCATGCTGCTATATCAGCCAGGCTGCTGTCAATCCTTGATTTTTCAGCAGACTTTGACACCAAGTTTCTCCTGTGTATCCTCCCAAGCAATGGAATTACTGGCACAACATGGCAATGGCTGTACCCAGCCCCACTGGCACCATTAATACATATTTAGTACCCCCAGTTCCACACGAATTTCACCCGAGTCTAATATTAAAGTTGATGTTAATGACATAAAAACAATTATAATTTTTTTTTTCTGATGGTGATCCCTCTAATGGAACACATGTTTGCCACCAGGAATCATGATGCAGAAAAAAGAACAGCAACATCCAAGTAACATCCAACACGGAAGTTCAATGTGTAAGGTGCCCAAGAGATCAACATAGAGTGATCTAAACACAAACAAAATAAACATCAATATTATGGCCATTTTGTTATTAGATGTGTGAGTACAGTTGTTCCACATATAATCAATGATCAGTTCGCATGATCTGATGCTGGCTTTTCTCTTTTACAGGTACCTTTACAATGTTCCTTCATCCTCTTAGATTACAAACGTCTGGACCTAGAAAGGAACGTCATTGACAGCAGCATTCCTATAAGACTAAGTAGAAGTCGTACTCTATCCCTTTGAAGGTCTCTTTGAGGTATGAGGTGTTACAACAGTCAAGGTGATATTTCATGGTGTCCTAACATCATCACAATCTCCATGCAGGTAATATGATATATGCGCAAGTATGTGTATGTGCAAGATAATGAGTTATATCCAGGCATGTGCAGTATGTACATCTATGTCCAGGTTAGTGCATCTTTCTGTGCCTGCACTCAACTTGCACACTTGAGAACATAGAGCATAAAATGACAATGGCATGTAGACATTTTCTAGGTGATTGTTTCAGCAAAACAGAGAGGGGGAAGGAAACAAAAATATTGAACTGCAAGTTAATAAACTGTAGTACAGTGTTTGTGAAAGCCAGTGAATATACCATGTTTCACACAAATGCACTGGTGAAGATATTAGAGTTCTGACTGAAGTACAGTCCTTGGGTATTTGCAACACATCTTGTTTATTCTTTGTAACAATAATGCTTTTTCCATGAAGCTCTATATAGTCAACTATGCAATTGTTTTAATTGTTTTTATTTGCACTTGTTCATGCAGAATGATATTAGTTTACTATATCAGCTTGTCATTTTTGAATGCATCTTAAATAATAAAAATCCTCTTTGCCTTTTTATATTGACTCATATGGGGAAAAGTTTGCATCTATGTTGCTATTGGCTCTGCATGTCAGGCCATGCTGTTACATGAGCTGTCACTAAAAACAGCTTTCTCTATTATTCATGCAACTCAAAATGAGGACATTACGCAGACTGAGTCACAGCCATTCTGAACCATCTCTGTTTCTCATCCGGCTACAGCATGTCACCATTACCATGTCATCATTTTCTGCCATATTACTGAGCTTATTGGGTCACACAATGACATCATAGGCATAAAAAAAAATGTCCAGTGTTGAAGTCTTAAAATTGTCTATTTGTGTCCAGTTAGACACTGTACCTGTAAACAAACACCTACAGTCTTCATTCTCCACTGGTGATATTGCCGTATACCACTTGAGTCAGATATGTAGATTACTGTAAAAGCAGGGCTCACAAAAGCAGCTTAATACAGTCAGAGTGTAAACACTGAAGAATAGTGTGCATAATAAAATGTGAATGCAGTGAAGGTAAACAGATGGGCAGCTCAGGGGAAAACCTGTGGAAATTGGAGCGCAAGGCAAGCTTGCTCAGTTGGGAATGCTCTTTGTTTATGAGAAAATGATGTTCATGCTCTAGGAAACACAGCCCTCTGACTCAGTCCTCATTACAGCAAATGAGCAAAAAACAGAAAATATCAAGGCTACTAATTGTTAAATGCCCACCTGGTGCCTAATGATGCAATGAACCATACAGACTACTGAGAGGACTAAAAATACAAACAACTGAATCAGACATGATTGGTGATCTTTCAGTCTACTGAACCATCAATAACATTTTCAACAAGTTGTCAACACTATTTATACTCCAAGTGTAAACTTTTAACTATTGTCACTACTGTTCTGCTGTTCACTAGGTACAGTCTCGTTCACTTCAGTCTCGTGTGTCTCGTGCACTTCAGTCTCGTGGTAAATCACAGAAGTTCTAATAGAAGAGTCTAATCATTTTGTCAATTTGTTTATGTAGTTTTGTTCACTTTAGTCTAGCCTGATTAAATTCCATTTAATTTTTTTTCAGTCACTTAAATTGTAAATGCTCTGCTGCATTGAAAATGAGGATCGCCCTCAATGTATTTCTGAGTGAAAATAAAGGTTGATTGACTGAAACTAGAATCAACCAATAACTTCTAAATCATTTCAAGACAAAAACCTGAATGTTTAATATTAATATGTTTTATTTTATTTAAGTTCCAAACTCTTAAAGAACTTTAAAGTTTTTTTATGACAATAACATAAAAAATAAATAGTACAATTACTTAAATATACATTTTTAGTCTAAAAGACACAATAAAAAAGTACCGGCCAGTCTAAACAAATACTTTAATCTTGGTTTAAAAACAGCTGTACAGTTTGCTTTCTTAATGTTCCAGATTTTCCAATTCATATGAAAAGTCTTCCACTCACTGCAAGGTTGAGCAGTGCACCTGCTGAAGGCTGTGGTAGGATTGGCTATAACACACCAAGTGGCTGTCAAGATATGGAACACTATTAATGGCTTTCAATAACACAGGTCTTAACAGGAAGCCAATGCGTAGTAATATCATCTGAATAGCACACAATCTTTTAATCAACATAACCTGCATCAGTGAAAAAAAATTAAATGTAAGAGCTGATTGGCCTGGTCAATTTTTAAATGAATGCTCTGGAATTGAAGGCATGTCTGTTACTGTTTAACTAAGGAGTAGCCAACATTTCACTTCATAACCTGATCCCACCCTGCTGCAGTCATACTTGAGTGGTGAGAAAAGAGCTGCAGTACGTCTCATGGTCTGCAGCTATAATAAGAACTGGGGCTGAGCTGGGCTGGGCTTGTGATATGTGGAATGAAGCTCTCAGCATCTGATGGCCAGATGTTTTTCTCACACGTTAGCAACAGACAATACTCTATTGGGCATCTTATACAATATACTGAAGTCCCTATATATATCACTCTGTACCACACCCCACACCTATGCATTCTTCCATATTGTGTTCCATTATCCTACTGCTGCTGTACAACTATTTCTGAACAGCATCATGCAGTTGATTCAGTCCTGGAGATTTTGTTCTTACTTGTTGAGTGTCTGTCCTGAACTGGACTGAACTGGCCTGAACTGGCATGAACCTCAAGTTGTGCCCTTCACACAACTGCCAGAGAGAGACCCCCCCCCCCCCCATATGGCTCATATAAAACCCCACCCACCACCATATCAAACCCCACACACCACAGCTGCTAAAACACTTAGGTCTGAAGCTTTCTGTTCCCTGTATTACTGTGTTGCTCTGCTGCATTGTATTACTGTGTTGCTTAATTGCTGTGTTCCCTGTGCTGCTGTATAACTGTGTTGTTGTGTTGCTCTGCTGTGTTTTTGCTGAAGACATGAAGCAGGTAATCAGAAAGGAAACACTGCCTATCTTTTAAAAGAGTGAGATATCCCAATACAACAGCATGAAAATTATTCCTGACTTTAGCCAGAGTGACAGTTGAGACAAGCCACTGCTGATTGCAGGTGAATAACAACATTAATGCCTCAACAATAAAAACATAACACGCATCACAACAAACTATAGTCTATAAAGGCACTACCATCAGTGTGTGGATAACATCACTAGCGGCAGTGTGATTGAGCACCTCACCACACCAAACAGATAAAACAGGATTGGCCTGTCAGCCTCCGTCACTCCACATTATTACACACCAGAAATGTTTCTTCCCTCTGGGGTTCAATCTAATCTAATGTAACCACTCACAATTCTCTTTAGGGTGATAAACTCAGACATGCATGAATAGAACAGAACATTTACTGATGTATTCAGATATGTTGAGAGGAGGGAAGGCTCACCCACCTCTTGACAGTAGATAAGGAAGAGTTGTGTGGCAATGCCATCCTGTTCTGCTCAGCATGGCCTCTCCAGCAGACCAGCTGCACTCTGCCTGTAGAGTGGACACCAAATACCCATATCAGAAGCACCCTAGACCAGGACATCAAGAAAATGACTGACATATTTAACCCATATCTCAGTACTGGTTAATAAAAGCAGAATACAAGGCGAGTGTACTTAAAGTAGGCAGTGTCCCCATTGGTCACAACAAAAGTGAAAAGCAAGATGAAAAACTAAAAATGAAAAATCTTGTTTTAGGTTTTTCCCATTTTCCATCAGTGTAACATGATAGTAAATTTCAATAATTAATTTCAGTCATTGCACATATTGTGTGTATATATAACTAAAAGTTACATTCTACATATAACATGTTCTGCTCTTTTTCCTATCACAGCAACTGACTCAAGTCAAGCACAAAATTCACTGTCATTTTCCTCTATTGATCTGCATCCAAAAGCTTCTATTATTGTCTTGTCAAGAATTTTATTATCAATTAACTCCCCTTTTAAATAGGTAGAACTGAAGGGGCCCAATAGGATATTCCTTATCTTCTAATTTAATGGTTGGCTGCCATCCAGTGCCCCTATACTACAGTCAGAAACAGGGGAAGTTCTCGTAAGTGCTTGCAGCTTTATTCAACATTCATTATTGATGTATCCAATTTAGATTATTCCATATTTAACCCTGCATATGGGAGTGCCGTGTGCTATTGTAATCTATTTAGATAAATTACTTCCTAGATTGCTATCATTAGTGCCCTGCCCACTCTGTCAACTGATGACTTAGTGTGAGCTCCTGGTTGAATTACATGTAAGCAATGACATAAACTAAAGGAGAGGTTTTACAAAGGAGACAGAAGAGTCTGTCAGTCTGGTCACAGGTTTAAACTTTACACTACATGACACTCTGGGAGAATTTGCCCAAAGAAAACCCATAACCACCAATCGTGCAGAAGCTCTGCAACTCTCTCTTTTCTGTTTGAATCTCATAGTTGAATCAAAGATGGGTTCAGTCATTAAGGGATTTTTTGTTACAATGTCTACAGTTGCCAGTTAATCATTCACAAATTTCATATGAAAGTAATGCAGTGATTTAAGATTTTTTAAAAACTTTACAGAGGTTCTGCACATTGCTGTGGCTTTGGACAGTATGTGACAGATATCAAATATTTTAATAGCTCAAGGAGGAAATTGGTTTGTGTTTGTCCAGTCCCCATTACCCTGTCTACATTATGAACTTGTCTACAATATGAACATCCAGGCCATAAAGTCTAAGCTAAAATTATGTCAAGTGCCACTGAAAACTCTCACCTTCCCTATGAGCTCATCATCAAGTGATGTAAATTACATATAATATTGCTCTTTGCCATCCTCGTCAATTTGTGGATTACTGACCTTATATTTAGGCATTTTAGCACAATATAAACAGTCAAGTGCCTTTTCCTGGGTTAATATTCATTTTCCAGCTGGTGTTGATTCACATTGTGAGCAAATAGAGACCACAGGAGGGGAGTGAGAGCCCCAGCTTCCCTTTTGGACTAAATTAGGGGTAGGGGTAGGGTTACACTAGGGTCAGTGTTAGGGTTGTGTTAGGGTTACACTAGGGTTAGGGTTAGGGTTATTTTAGGGTTACACTAGGGTCAGTGTTAGCATTGTGTTAGGCTTACACTAGGGTTAGGGTTATGGTTACACTAGGGTCAGTGTTTGCACTGCGTTAGGGTTACACTGGGGTTAGGGTTAGGGTTACATTAGGGTTACACTAGGGTCAGTGTTAGCATTGCAATAGGGTTACAATAGGATTAGGGTTACATTAGGGTTACACTAGGGTTAGAGTTACACTAGGGTTAGGGTTACACAAGGATTAGGGTTACACTAGGGTTAGGGTTATGTTAGGATTACACTAGGGGTGGGGTTAGGGTTACACTAGGATTAGGTTTACACAAGGACTAGGGTTACACTTGGTTGTGGGGCACAAAGGGAGCCTTCCAGAGAGATGTATGACACCATATATGTGATTTTCAGAGTAAACACAGAGAATTTGTGTGAGAGAGGGCATTTATTGTTGAAAAAGCTTGTTTTGTGTGTTAGCTGTTAAAAAGATGTCTTTGACCACACTCTCACAAACTCACACACACGCTCACATAACCAGTAAACAACCAATAAACAGCATCCTTAATGAGAACACATTACAGTAAATGTAAGGATGAAAATACACTGAGAAATATCCAACTAAATTCAGAGCATTGAAACAGACTACTGAAAAATATTCAGCAAAGTTCAAAGCATTTGTTCCTGGAGTATTTTAAAACTTCTAAAACTAAACTGGCCTTTTACTCTGCCTGACCACAGTAAAAACAGTGATTGTTTTCTATGGCTGAAAATACAAAGTTAACAAAGGGCAATAAAAATTTGCCAATAATAATAGCTTTTCTCTGTACAGGGAAGTGAGACTGGAATGAGGGCAGTTGCACAATATATACATACATTCACATTCATCTAGCCTGGGGTTAGGGTTAAGTTAACCCTGGGGTTAGGGTTAAGTTAACCCTGGTGTTAGGGTTAGGTTAACCCTGGTGTTAGGGTTAGGTTAACCCTGGGGTTAGGGTTAAGTTAACCCTGGGGTTAGGGTTAGGTTAACCCTGGGGTTAGGGTTAAGTTAACCCTGGGGTTAGGGTTAGGTTAACCCTGGGGTTAGGTTTAGGGTTACGTTAACCCTGTTGTGAGGTTTATGGTTTAGGGTCTTTGAAATGTGTGGGTTTAGCATATTTTGTTCCTTAGATCACTCTGTGAGGATTATATGATGACACTATGATGACTCTGTGCTACAGAGCAGTGTTCCTCCCTGCCGAGGCCATGCTGTTGCTACAGTAGTAGTGGCAACAGCACTGCAGTCCCTGTTCCAGCGCAACATGTTGAAACATTTGAGGTTTTTAAAAAAATATTACTCTGGCTTTAACTATGTGTGCAAGGGTTACTAAAAAGGGCAGAGTGGGTTACTCCTTTAGCATAAAGCCCTCTCCTCTAGCTGGACCTTTGGGATCTACAGTCTGCCTGTTGCACCTTTTTTTAAAGTCAGACTGTTAAAATCTGAAATGTTTGTTTTCTTTCTTAAGGATGATTGGCTGTCTGGATGCCACATTACCACATCCCTTCCTGTGACACTGCATGCTTATCCAGTACTGATGAGAATGGATGCTGTTCTGCTTCTTAAACTGCTTATAAAAACATGTTCTAGAACGTTCTTTCATTTTTACCTTAGATTATATCAGCTATCACTGATCCAGGCCTTAAAAATACACAAGAGATGAAAAGAGAAAGAACATTGGCTTGGCATACACATTATGCATTTATATTTAGTCACTGAACACCACTGGTATAAAATACCATAATTAAAGTATATTAAAAAAATACAAGAAGAATTATGAGAAGAGTTATGTGTTTACCAGATCATATTTAAAAGTAGGGGGTGTTCTATGTCAAATAGCTTCACTCTCATGGTACCCCAGAATTTGGGTTAGGGCTGGGTTAGGGTTAGCTTTAGCTTGGAAGTCAGAGTCATGTGACCCTTCCTTACACCACATCTCACATCAAACTTCAGAGTGTGAAGTCTGCATGTATTCCAGAGCTCTATGTTGTGTGTGTGTGTTAATGTATGTGTTCAAATAGCCAATGTGCACGGATTTATTCAGTCTTACTCTATTTACTTACGAGTGTGAAATCTGACTGTCAGAAGGCTGTTTTTCCAGCTGTGTCTCCTGTGGCAGAGCAGAGCTGATGTCAGGAGGAGGAAGGACGGTTGATCCTGCACTCTCTTGAGTGTTACATAATCAGTGTAGGAGTGGGCACAAGAATATGTAGCTTGCAGGCAGTCAAAGAAATCAATTATTGTTTCTACACCTAAACTCATACTGGCTGCAGAATGCAGGCCTGTGTACTATTAGCCAGAGTAGGTAACAGGTACACGGAGAGATTATAAGGCCCTGCATGCATATGGTGGAATAACAGTTAATATTCATCACAACTTGTCCAAACTGGACAAAATTAATAAGGGAAGCGCAGTAAGACTAGGCTGAAATAAGAGAGGGAGAGAGAAAGAGATAGAGGGAGAGGGAGAGGGGGAGAGAGAGGGAGGCAAAAGGATGTGTTTTCAGCAGAAATGTGAGTCACCACTTATAGAGTGTGAGGGTTAATCAGCTGCACTCAAAACACCCAAAAGACATGAAAAGGGCCAATAGGCAAATTTGAAAAGGAAGCATGAGAGAGAATACATAGACAAACAGCCATGCAGGGAGGAACTCAGGTGTTGATAGCTCAGTGGTTATTGTACTTGACTAGTAACCAGAAGGTTTCCAGTTTAAGTCCCACCACTACCAAGTTTCCACTTTTGGCACCCTAAACAAGACCCTCAACTCAAGTTGTACGCAATCATAATTGTAAATCATTTTGCATAAAATGAAAAAAGAAATGTTGTAAATGTAAGACAATTATGGAAAGCAAAGATCTTTTTAAGAAAATGGATGTAACATGTGCAACTCCTTCTTAGCTAAAGCATACCCTCCTGACTAACATCTCCATCTCACTGTGGGCAGAAATCTACTTCCTTTATTTTTCATTCAAGAGCTCAATGGCATCAGCTGTGTTTCTCTTCCTGTTTCTGAGAGGTGCTGAGAGGCTGTAACTATATTTCTGATATGTAATTAAATTTTTCAAATATTTGCATATGTATTTTCATCCACAAGTATACAAGAGAAACCTAAAATTGATAGAGTGCAAAAAAGCTTTACTTAAATAGTAAACTTTACTTAAATAAATAGTAAACTTAACACATCTAGTGTGTCCTGTCTGCAGCCTCAGTAATACTAGCATCATCATCAACATTTAAATAATCCCCTACTGAATCTCATTGTTCTGCAGATTGTAACTGAATCTTTGGGGGGGGGGGGGGGACTGATCAGTTAAAGTTCCAGTGGAGTTATTCTGTAGATGTTACTGGGTTAGTTATGCTTAGACACGCAGCCATCTGTGCTTAACACAGTGTGATTCTCTTCACATCACTACAGGTAAGGCGAGGTGTAAGCAGGCAGGTGATAAAATGCAGGATCACTCTGAAAATTAACTCCCAAAGATTTGAGTAGAATAAAATGTGAAGTGACCAGGAACCCATTATCCTCCATTGTTGTCATATTCCAGAACTGCAACCTACATAGAGTGCCCAGAAGTGCAAGGTGTTCAGTACTCAGAGACATGAACAAGGTAAGGAAGGCTGTAACCCAACAATCACTGAACAAGATACATAAGGTCAAGACTGGGCCAAGAAATATCTGAAGACAGATTTTTCAAATGTTTTATGGACTGATAAGATGAGTTACTCTTGACAGACCAGATGCATGGGCCCGTGGCTTGATCAGTAACAGGCACAGAGCTCCACTTCGACTCAGACACCAGCAAGATGGAGGTGGTGTACTGCTATAGGCTGGTATTAAAGATGAGCTAGTTGGATCTTTTGGGGTTGAAGATGAACTCAAAATCAACACCCAAACCTACTGCCAGTTTTTAGAAGACACTTTCTTCAGGCAGTGGTACAGCAAAAATTCTGCAACTTTCAATAAGATCATGATTTTTATACAGAACAATTCTCCATTGTATGCATTGAACTACTACACTAGCCAGTAAAAGCCTTAAAGATGAAAGAATAATGACATTGGGTCCCTTCCTCACCTGACTTAAACTTATGAGAACTTGTGGGCCCTTCTTAAATGGGAGATTTATGGTGAAGGAAAACAGTCCAGCTCTCTGAACAGTGTCTGGGAGGCTGTGGTTGCTGATGCACAAAAAGTTGATCGTCAATAGATTAAGAAACTGACAGACTCCAAGAAAGGAAGGCTTATGACTGTAATTGAAAAGAAGGGCAGCTATATTTGTCACTTTTTTTTACATTTAGCTGATGCTCTTATCCAAAGTGACTTATAATTATGAGGGAGTACAACTTGAGCAACTGAGGGTTATGGGCCTTGCTCAGGGGCCCAACAGTGGCAATGGTGGGGTGAGAACCAGCAACTTTCTGAATACAAGTCAAGTACATTAACCACTGAGCTGTTTTTAAAAGACATATGTTTTTGTAAACTGAGTTGTTTGTATATTGTTCTCACTTTAACATATGAAAATAAACAATTGAGATGGGAAAAAAAATCTGTTTTTCATTTAGTTGCATAATAATTCTGCACACATAGATATTCTCCTAAGAAAGCCAAAAACTCACTTTTACATTCTTAAATGTTCAGGTTTGGGGTTTATTAACATTTTGGATTGACCAAGAGCACTGTAGTTGTTCAATAATAAAATAAATCCTCAAAAATACAACTTGTCTAATCCTTGTGCGCATAGTGTATACTGCCCTACACTAAACTCCTGTATGTTGGAGTAATACAGCAGTAGTAGTAGAGCAATATATGCTGCACCATACTAGAAGCAGAGAGAACCAGTCTCTGCTGTATGAGCTCTCACTGTCCAAGTGTCTCATCCTTCTGTTACACAGGGATCAGGTAATTTAAGGAGTTCATCTTACAGCTAAGTGTGGCCACTCACTCTCTGTCTACAACACAAATAAAGTTTGCTGGCTGATAAAGAAACCAGCACAGACACATGCAAACACCATTAAAGTGTTTGTGCAAAGTGCAAAGACAGAATTAATAGTAAGATTATTCAATTATAATAATAAACTATTTAATAATCTATAAACTAATTAGTCTACTGTCATTTGATAATTGTTAAAAGAAATTAAACTGTTGCAAAACATTTTCAACATGTACATTTTTTATTGATATATCTTATTTTGAACATCTGCAGTTTCTCTTGCCTATGAACAGTTAGGGTCTAGTTTTGGTAGCAGTAAGGAATGCATTTCCTCTTAGCACATTAGTGACTGCTTACACCCAGAGCTTCCCTCTAAAAGTCTACATAAGCTTAAATAAGATAGAAATCTGATATTACTGAAGCAAACAACCCTGGTGCTACAGTACCTGTGTTGAGCTGAACAGTCTCTCCAGAGCGTGCGAACAGCACAGGGACGTGGAAAAGGTTTGGTGAAAGATCAAACTACAGGAACAGAACAGCCTTCTGCTCCTGTCCTGTGAAGTGGTGGGACCTGCACTAACACTAACCCTTCCATTTGCTCTTTTAATAATGAATGCGTCTTCATCCTCCACACAGTGAGGTCACAGAAGTCTCTTCTTACTACGCAGATGCACAACACTTATTCTGTTATAACGTTTGGACAAACAATCAGCATTTTATTTGTCGAATTCTGTGCTGTGTGTTTGATCAATTCAAAACCCAGCAGATTTAAAGACCTTGCTCACTGCAAGACAAAATTAATAAACTAGTAAAACTCATAAAATGTCAAGCTAAATATATATTACACCAAAAGTAGCTTTTCTACAGGAGCATTAAATGAACTACAATTATTATTATTATTATTATTATTATTATTATTATTATTATAAAAATCAATCTAATAAAAGTAGTCTACTTGGGCTAACAGGTAGCACATGGAGCTGAACCCACACACACTAAAAACAAAGGCTCTGTGGGTGTGTGAATTCTTGTGGTGTTTTCCTAAGTGTTATTTTAATAAAATCAAAGCTGCATGGACCGGAATTGGCAAAAAGACAAAAGAAATAAACTCTCCTGAATAAAACTGCAATGTGTGCATTTTCTCATATGCTTGTATATCCTGTGTGTGTCCATGCATGCATGAATGAGTATCCATGGAAAGGAAAGTGTGAGGCGGAGAGACAAACAGAGAGAGAATCTCAATGAAAGACTAAAAGAGTACAGTAGATGTTAGTACATGAGAGACAGACGCTTTTAGGTTTTCATTGGTTATTGATGATGTACAGCTGGGTTTTTCAAACTGTGAATCATTAACTTTGTGTGATCTAAACAATGCGTTGAAAACAAGAAAACAAAATGTAAAAAAACTTTAACAGAAAACAATTGATTGAGAGTGATGTGTCTCCTCCTCCAGATGAACTCCAGTGGGGATGTCCCAGGTTTCACTCACACAGAGTTTATCCCAATGAACAAGAGGATTTCCTCAGTGTGCTATGAGTTTCAGAAAAGAAAGCTCTGACTGTGTGTGTGGGGGGGGGGGGGGGGGGGGGCACCAAACAATAGTTCAAAGTATTTCGTCGTCTTAAAGAAGGTGGAGCAGGTGTCTGAGAGAGTGTCCCCTACTCCTGCTGACTCCACAGTCCCACTGGGAGGGTCAGAACTGGGAGGAACAGCCTGGTCTGGACCCGTGTAGAGAAATAATAATAATAATAATAATAATAATAATAATAATCATAGATGTGGAATATTAATAACAATCATCTTGTTCAAACAGAAGGCTGCTTATAAGGGTACAAAAGCCCCTTGGGCTAAAGATCAGTGATGATTGTATTCATATCAGATGATTGGATCCATTTTCTAAATATTAAGAGGGGTGTTAAGAGTGGCAGAGCCCTCAACTGACCACCATATGGGGGTGTGCTGGGTTTGTCAAAAAGGGTTTTGGCAGCTAGACCTGGTAAGACAGAAAAGCTACTCAGGTGGCCTGAGAATGTCTGGCAGATCTCTGTATGTGAGACAATTTCAGCTTCCACCTCCGACAGGACTTCTATCAAGTGCCGAGTGAAGAAGGGGGCAATGGGTCTGAAAAAAGGGTGAAGGGTTAATATTAGTGTTAGGGTTAGGATTAGCATTAGGATTAGTCTTAGAGTTAGGGTTAGAGTTAGAGTTAGGTGACTAGAAGGCTGTCAGTGTCCATCATGGCAGCAGTTCTAGAATACATTTTTGGACAAGGACTTTTTGGACGTTTTGGTTAAGGAAGACATCAAGTTGAAACAGAAGCCTTTCTAAGTAATTCACAGGATAAACTTACAGGAGAATGCTTGGTCTTAGGAGGAGATTGGAGAAGTCATGAAGAAATACTTTTGGCCCCAAAGATCTGGCAAACTGTTCAACACTTCAGGGTGGAAAGAAGCAGAAAAGCTGTTATGAGAAGGGGTGGTGAGATGATAACCTCTGCTGGGACTGCGTTTGGAAGGAGTACTTTGAAGAACTCCCCAACCCCGTGCCCTTATATCAGGAGGCAGTATTTCAAACCGGCTATTCTTCAAATTCCATTTTTGTAGATGAAGTTTCTCTAACCCTTTTTAGTGAAAAATCTGCATGACGGCAGAGCAGCAGGAGTGGATGAGATTTGACCAGAAATGTTGAAGGTGATAGAAAGGGTTTGGGCAGGTTTGGGGTTGTGTGTTTATCGTGTCTCTTCAACGTTGCATGGAAAATGGATATGGTGCTCTCTGAGTGGAGTGGTGCTTCATATATTTTAAAGAGGGGCCCAGAGGGTGTGCTTCAGTTATAGGGGAATCACACTCCTCAAACCTCCCAGATAAAGTGTGCACTGGGCTGTTAGAGGGGAGAATCCTCCTTATAGTTGAACCCCAGACACAAGAGGAATTATGTGGTTTCCAGGCAGGCTGTGGAAGAGCAGACCTGCATCGTTTTGCTTGGACATATGCCAACCTAGTCTACATGTGCTTTGTGTGCTAAGAAACAGCACATGACTATGTACCTTGGCATAATCTATAGGAGGTGATGCAGGATAATGGAGTATATGTTTGCTAGTTTGGGCAATCCAATCTCTGCATGAATGCAGTAAGCGCTGTGTCCAAATTTTGGCATTAAAGTTGGAGTCATTCACTGTGGGTGTCCGACTTGGCTAAGCATGCATCTTGTCTCGGGTCAAGATGCAGAGGAGATAATTGAGGGGCTTTGGGCATTTCATAAGGAACCCTGGTCAGCTCCCACTACATCTGCTCCAGGCACGTCACACTGTAAGGAGGCCCAGAGACAGACCCAGGACACAATGGAGGGACTATATCTTACAGCTAGCCTGGGAAAGTTTGGTAGTATCTAGGCTGATCTCAGTCTGCAACTGCCCTGATTCTCAAAATGAAAAGTCAAAGAAGAAGAAGATGATGATGATGATGATGATGACGATGATGATATGAATGCATATGTCTCACAAAAAAAGTTGTTAACGTGATGTTTAAAATTAAAGTATGAATACTCAAAAAGATTTAATTGAAAGAACTTTCCCAACACAACTTTGCAAGACAGCAAAACTAAGGGTTACACCTGAACACCATCAGGGCCAACCAGTTACACCTGAACACCCTCAGGGCTGATCAGTTACACCTGAACACCTCCAGGGTTGGCCTGTTACACCTAAACACCCCCAGTCTGTCTGGTTTGACTGTCATAATCGTGGTATAAGGTAATCATGCTTGCCTCAGACCTGTCTTTCATTCACACATATACACACAGACACAGACATTTTGTGGAACACATGTAACAGCTCATAATATAATTGCTGTTTGCACTCAGCACTTACTGACATCATAATCCACATGAGCTGTTCCACAGGTACATGGGTGATGATGTCACTGTAGTTGGAGTGCTTCCTTATTTACAGTAGAGCCCAGTACCTTGGCTATACTGGTACAGTGGGCATACCTTCCTCTGCTATACTAGGATAGCACGCATATATCAGCACTTTCTACAACAAGGTTTGGAACTGCTGAAGATATGTCACAAACAGCTGCAGCACTACAATGACTTAAAATGAATGGATGTATGTCACTTATGGATGGCCGGATGGATGGATGTGCGTCATGTATGTGAATAACTATAAAGATTTTCACTTAAGCTCCTGAAGAACTTGTCTATGCTAAACAATAAAGGAGGTTGAAGCACATTTTCAGTATGGCACTAACTGGATCAAAGATTAAATCTAGATAGAGTAAAAAAGTAGTGATGGGCAAAATTAATGTGAATGGGTGATCAGGACTGATGTGGTGTACACACACTCTAATATGATGTACACTACACACTACTGTGGTCTAATGTATGCTACACACTAGTGTATACTGATGCATACCACACACTACTGTATTGACACGTATAGCACACACTACTAAATCCCAATCTTCACTGTTTATAACCTACATTAAAAAAACATTTAACTTTTATGGTTCATAAATTGGTCTGAGAACTCTGGCATTTAATCCTTTACTTTTAAGTGTTTCTAAACTTTTTCATGCTACATTACAAGCTGGGACCTCGTGAATGTCAGTGGAATTTCAGACTTTATAAATGGTTTTGCAAAAATTACAAATAATACATTTTACTAAATTTTTCAATCTGCAGTATCCAGAGGGCCTGTGTTCACTCTCCGTTTGAGATTAAAATTCAAACTAAAACAATGCATCAGTGGTTTTGACTGGAAGCCGAACTACATAAAACAAAGAGGTCCTGTGCAGAGTAACTGTATCCCTGCAACCTCTACCTGTTGTCTGTCTGTCTCTCTCTGTCTGTCTCTGTGTGTGTGTGTGTGTGTGTGTGTGTGTGTGTGTGTGTGTGTGTGTGTGTGTGTGTGTGTGTGTGTGTGTGTGTGTGTGTGTGTGTGTGTGTGTAGAGCAGCACAGCCCAATGTCTCAGTGTGCTACTGCAGGCCTGTCATTAGTGGTGAAACTCTCCTTCCTTCTTCTTTATCATTACTGGTGAGGCTTCTCTTATCATCCAGATTCTAGATGAACACACCCAAGCTACTTTTAAAGAGAAGTCTGCATTTTATTTATTTATTATTTTACTAATATTTTTGTATCACATGAAGACATCTTACAAATTGTGGTTTGATATGTTAAGCATGATGCTATTAAAACTGGGTTATAAGAATGTGATACAACATTAGGACCATTTAGAAAATCACTACCATTGGATGTAAAATTAGAACCATTGAACTTAACTATCCAGCCCATTGGGGTCTTTCATTCCTCTGAAGACAAATTCAACAATAAACATTAGTTTTCTGTGATTTTGAATGAGATGTGTTGTGGTGTATCTGCAGGCACTGTTAGTGGGTTACACTTTTTTCTTTTCAGTAAAAATGATGAGAAGAGCACTCTACCTAAAGACATAGATACTCCTTAAAAGAGAGAACTGGCTGCTACACTAAGAGATATTTCTGAGAGCTTTAAAGTTTCCACAGCTTTCCAGTTAGAACAGAATGTGTGAAAAGTCAGACTTACCCCAGTAGGGTTAAGAATTCCCACAGGGTTTCATCCTCTCTGCAGCCAGCCTGTGCCTTATGCGACCACTACTCTACAAAACCCAAAGAGTGTCTGAAACTCACACGACACTGTTCAGAGTCTTTAAGGTTTTAGAGCAAAGCTCACATCCCATCAGCAGGCAGGCAGCTGGGCTCCATGCCAGGCAGACATGAAACTATTCTATTCTAAACTATTCTATTCCTGTCTGCTGTTAAAGAGGCAAGAGCTGCACTTTTTCTGAGGGTTTGTGGTCAAGCATGTAATTGTAGAGTGACTAGTTATGGTGGGATGTAATTGTAGCCCTCATCAGATCTGGTTGAACTGCCAGCACAAGGTGGTGAACTTCTAAAGTCCCACAAAAGCTACTCAGACTGCATAAATAAATGAGGCCCTGGAACCCAGATGTGCGGTGTAGCAGACACAGCAGGGGAAGCCGCTGGAGAGAGAGTCTGACAGCAGAACTGCTGGGGCAGCAGAATGAGCAGAATGGAATCATATTCTGACCTGGTCAGAGTATGTTTACCCTGGAAATTGGAAAAGAGAGGACATTGGGAGTGTAAAGATGTTGTCTCAGAGAAAGTTATTTCTAGGCTTCCAAATTTCCAAAAGGTATCTTGTTTCTTTGCACACTAAAGCTAATTCCCTGGAAACTGTGACTGGAAAAATACACAGGAAAGGGTTGAGCAGCACATGGAGAGCAAAATCATCAGTCCACTAACCTGCCAATACGTCGTCTTTGCTGAAACATCAGAGAGGCATAACAAAGGAATTTAAACAACATTGTCATTGCCACCATCAGTGGTCAACTTCTCACTTAAGCTTCCAACAATTCTCTTCACATAAGAAAATATTGTCATGTTTGTGCGGTTAATGCAGAGAGAGGAATCTCTTTCCAGCTGAAATTACCAAACGACTAACAGCTGTTCACTATTAAGACTGGTCTTTTCAGTGGCATACAGAGCACAATGCTGAGCCAGTAACAAAAAACCAAACAGAAAAACAGCCTTCCAATCCTAGCAATTATATGGAAAGCTTTTCCATCCTCCAAGCAAACTTTCCATATGAATTTCAGTATGATTCAATCCAGAGCTGATTTCATCCAGACGGCTTGTATGGAGACAGCGGAAAAACCATGAAAACCAATGACAGATGAAAATGACTTGTTTGGGTATGATGGCATTTAAATCTCTTTGCTTCAGTATTCCTATCAGAGTTGAGGAAAAAAATTAAAACGCATACAAACTGAGGACTTTCCATTACAGACGATGTTTATAATAATTTGCCTATGAGGATTAGGAGACAATATCTGAATATCTGAAACCATGAATATTTATTCAGTGCCATCAATCCTGAAGGAAGAAGTAGTACTAGTAGTAGTAGAGACTATAGTAGTAGTAGTAGAGACTATAATAGTAGTAGTAGTAGAAGAGACTATAATAGTAGTAGTAGTAGTAGTAGTAGTAGTAGAGACTATAATGGTAGTAGTAGTGGTAGTAGTAGTAGAAACTATAATAGTAGTAGTAGTAGAAGAGACTATAATACTAGTAGTAGTAGTAGTAGTAGTAGTAGAGACTATAATAGTAGTAGTAGTAGAGACTGTAATAGTAGTAGTAGTAGTAGTAGTAGAGACTATAATAGTAGTAGTAGTAGAGACTATAATAGTTGTAGTAGTAGTAGTAGTAATAGTAGAGACTGTAATAGTAGTAGTAGTAGTAGTAGTAGTAGAGACTATAATAGTTGTAGTAGTAGTAGTAGTAATAGTAGAGACTATAGTAGTAGTAGTAGTAGTGGTAGTAGACTATTATAGTAGTAGTAGTAGTAGTAGTAGTAGTAGTAGTAGTAGTAGTAGAGACTATAATAGTAGTAGTAGTAGAGACTATAATAGTTGTAGTAGTAGTAGTAGTAGTAATAGTAGAGACTATAGTAGTAGTAGTGGTAGTAGACTATTATAATAGTAGTAGTAGTAGTAGTAGTAGTAGTAGTAGTAGTAGAGACTATAATAGTAGTAGTAATAGTAGTAGTAGTAGAGACTATAATAGTAGTAGTAGTAGTAGTAGTAGTAGAAGAGACTATAATAGTAGTAGTAGTAGTAGTAGTAGTAGTAGTAGTAGTAGAGACTATAATAGTAGTAGTAGTAGTAGTAGTAGAGACTATAATAGTAGTAGTAGTAGAGACTATAATAGTTGTAGTAGTAGTAGTAGTAATAGTAGAGACTGTAATAGTAGTAGTAGTAGTAGTAGTAGTAGTAGTAGAGACTATAATAGTTGTAGTAGTAGTAGTAGTAATAGTAGAGACTATAGTAGTAGTAGTAGTAGTGGTAGTAGACTATTATAGTAGTAGTAGTAGTAGTAGTAGTAGTAGTAGTAGTAGAGACTATAATAGTAGTAGTAGTAGAGACTATAATAGTTGTAGTAGTAGTAGTAGTAGTAATAGTAGAGACTATAGTAGTAGTAGTGGTAGTAGACTATTATAGTAGTAGTAGTAGTAGTAGTAGTAGTAGTAGTAGTAGAGACTATAATAGTAGTAGTAATAGTAGTAGTAGTAGAGACTATAATAGTAGTAGTAGTAGTAGTAGTAGTAGTAGTAGTAGTAGAAGAGACTATAATAGTAGTAGTAGTAGTAGTAGTAGTAGTAGTAGAGACTATAATAGTAGTAGTAGTAGTAGTAGTAGTAATAGTATTTGAGGTGGTGTTAATAGAAGGTTTAGTAGTAATAATGGAAGTTACTAGATGCCATAAATATAAATGCAGTAGTGGCTGGATAAAGTCAGAAGCAGAAGAAGTTCACAATAACAGCACTGCCTGCACACCCACTACAGCAAATCAATATAGTTCTGGGACTTTGAACTCAGATACATTATTCTAGGTCAGTTCTTTCCTGAATCTCCAGAACTTTTAAAGCAGCAATAAGTCATTTTTTAATGATTCTTCTTCATGTAATGAAACAACGATTATACTGTAACCTACTGGTCTGGATGTGTCAGGGTTTCTTTATTAAGTTTATTTTAAACATGGCCTCCATGTGGGGTGTGGGGAACCTGCTTTGTGGAGCATAAACTGGTTAATTTGAGGACTACAAAGCAGTTTAATTCTTCATGGCATGTGAGCTTCACGTTACAGAAAAATGTAAAAATAATAATCACTTTCTTAATTTTTTTTTTTGTGGTAAAATGAATTATTGCTCCTTTAAATAAAATCAGAATACAAAAGAAACAAGTTAGAAACATACTTATGTGAGCTTCTCATTCTCTCTTGCATTACACTGTAGAATAGATGTGACAGGGATTAATATCAGTATCTTCAGGGTTAAGGTTAGTGTAGGATTAGAATTAGGATTAGTGTTTAGGTTAGTGTTAGTGTTAGGGTTTATGTTAGTGTTAGGGTAGTGCTAGTGTTAGGGTTAGGGTTAGTATTCAGGTTGGTGTTAGTGTTAGGGTTAGTGTTAGGGTTGGTGTTAGTTTAAGGGTTTGTGTTAGGGTTAGGGTTAGGGTTAGGGTTAGTGTTAGGGTTAGAGTTTGTGTTAGTGTTAGTGTTAGTGTTAGTGTTAGTGTTGGTGTTAGGGTTAGGGTTAGTGTTAGTGTTAGGGTTAGGGTTAGGGTTAAATATCTTCTAGTTTTTTAAGGTTAACCCTAAGCCCCAGAATCTTCAAAAAAAACTGGATGATAATGAGAGCTGGTCTGGGTAATAATGGGGGTATAATGAGAGCTGGTCTGGGTAATAATGGGGGGGGGGTAATGAGAGCTGGTCTGGGTAATAATGGGGGGGTAATGAGAGCTGGTCTGGGTAATAATGGGGGGGTAATGAGAGCTGGTCTGGGTAATAATGGGGGGGTAATGAGAGCTGGTCTGGGTAATAATGGGGGTATAATGAGAGCTGGTCTGGGTAATAATGGGGGTATAATGAGAGCTGGTCTGGGTAATAATGGGGGTATAATGAGAGCTGGTCTGGGTAATAATGGGGGGTAGTGACAGCTGGTTTGGGTAATAATGGGGGTATAATGAGAGCTGGTCTGGGTAATAATGGGGATATAATGAGAGCTGGTCTGGGTAATAATGGGGGTATAATGAGAGCTGGTCTGGGTAATAATGGGTGTATAAGTGGCACTACCAACCTGTGAGGATCAGTGGAACCACGGTGGAGAGAGTAGATAGTTTCAGGTACCTTGGTGTTCACATCTCGCAGGACCTCTCCTGGTCCCGCCACACCAACTCCCTGGCAAAGAAGGCTCGTCAGCGTCTTTACCACCTCAGACACCTAAGAGACTTCAGACTGCCCGCCAAGGTACTGCGGATCTTCTACACCTGCACTATCGAGAGCATCCTCACGGGGAACATCACAGTCTGGTTTGGGAATAGCACCAAGCAGGACAGACGAGCACTCCAAAGGGTAGTGCGTTCAGCAGAGCGCATCACTCACACGGAACTTCCTGACCTGCAGACCATCTACTACAAGCGGTGCCAGACCTAGGCCAGGAGGATTGTGAAGGACCCCACCCGTCCCAACAATAGACTCTTCTCTCTGTTGAGGTCAGGGAGGCGCTTTCGCTCCCTGAAGACCAAGAGAGAGAGGCTGAAGAGGAGCTTCTTCCCACAGGCCATTCAGGCCCTGAATCAGGGAACCTGATAAACTGTGGGGACCACCACCACCATGTAACATAACTGTATATCTGTATATATATATTTATATTCAATTACCTTGCTACACAACAACTGTAGATATGTTATTATACGAAATGGATCTGTACATTCTGTAGATTGTGTACATATATACACAACCATATACATTGTACATTGTGTATATAATCATAATATACATATATTGTACATACATTGTTAATATATTTTGTACATACATAGAATATATATAATTATCTTGCATATATATATTTCACATATAGAGAATATCTATATTTCTCTATGCACCCCTGTTTTCTTCCTCAGTTTGGACAGAGCACTCTCCACCATTTCACTGCGAGTTATACTGTGTATGACTATGTATGTGACGAATAAACCAAACTTGAACTTGAACTTGAATTTAGAAAGTCAGTTATGCTATGATTGTTATCTGGGTATTGGATGAAAAAACAATAGTCTGACAGCATGAACATTTTCTGATTCTGTCATTAGCGACAAAATGTATTTCATTTTACCAAATATTTCATATCATTTTGACCTAAACAAGCATAATAGTATTTAAACTATTATTGAATAAATGAAGCAGAGGGTATTTACAGGAAACACTTTACACAGAAACATTTCTCCTACAATAGTATACTTTCAGAAAGTGGTGGGGACGTTTATGCTGAGGATGCATCCCCAACATAACTTACATCTGAGTGTATTTATCAGATCTAACTTTTCCAACAACCTGTATGATTAAGGGAGGTTACATATAATGTGTGCCTTTAAAGGTCTAGTGTGTTGACAGGCAAGAAGGAAAGTTGTGTTACCTTCATTAGAAAATATAATCTAAAATGTTAAACACTTTAGACTCCAACCAACATAAGACTTCAACCTGCAGAGAGTGACTGATCTTTAACAAGGTCACAGGGCAATTTATATAATGATTCCCCCTCATTTATGACAGGGTTAGGGTTAGGGTGGAGCCGAAGGGGCAAACACCATTTATATGTAATGATTCTGCCTCTCTGAGTTAATTTTACTTTAGATACACTATACAATAATGAAGTGGAAAACAAAGAGCTGAACATGAAGGAACAGTGGACATCCCGACTATACGACATCCAGTATATGTGACATCCAGACTATACGACATCCAGTATATGTGACATCCAGACTAAATGACATCCAGTATATGTGACATCCAGACTAAATGACATCCAGTATATGTGACATCCAGACTATACGACATCCAGTATATGTGACATCCAGACTATACGACATCCAGTATATGTGACATCCAGACTAAATGACATCCAGTATATGTGACATCCAGACTAAATGACATCCAGTATATGTGACATCCAGACTAAATGACATCCAGTATATGTGACATCCAGACTATACGACATCCAGTATATGTGACATCCAGACTAAATGACATCCAGTATATGTGACATCCAGACTAAATGACGTCCAGTATATGTGACATCCAGACTAAATGACATCCAGTATATGTGACATCCAGACTAAATGACATCCAGTATATGTGACATCCAGACTAAATGACATCCAGTATATGTGACATCCAGACTAAATGACATCCAGTATATGTGATATCCAGACTATGTGACATCCAGTATATGTGACATCCAGACTAAATGACATCCAGTATATGTGATATCCAGACTAAATGACATCCAGTATATGTGATATCCAGACTAAATGACATCCAGTATATGTGACATCCAGACTAAATGACATCCAGTATATGTGATATCCAGACTATGTGACATCCAGTATATATGACATGACATCCAGTACATGTGACATCCAGTACATGTGACATTAAGCCTATAGGATATGCTTCAAGTTTAATATTTAAACTTTAATATTGTCCTGAACTGGATCTTTGGTACACATGTAATCATGCATTGCTTATTTATCAATTTTTTAAAAAGATAAAGAACAAGCACTGCTTTTTTTTCTTTTTATTTCAAATTTCTCATATAAAAATCAAATGTCTAGAATTTTAGAATTTGTGAATATTATTAACCAAAGTGAGCACAAAGTTTGTTTGTCAAAAGCAAAAATAAATGATTTATATGAACAGGAGATACTGGAGGGCACTGTAATATACACTGTTGTTCAAAGGGTGCAGGCTGTTGCTGTTGTTGTTGTTGTCGTCGTCATTGGTGGTGTTGCTGCTGCTCCTGATGTTTTTCTCAGATTAGATGTAATGCAGTACTGCCGTGATAAACAGATTAAATTAATTCAAGAAAAAATTAGACAAAGCAAAGATTTTAAAAATGGATCATTAAATATATAATGATTTTAAATACTAAATAAATGTAATAAATAAATTTAAAATGACATCTCTGTGAACCATTATGTCAAGACAAACGTGAAGAAGTATTCACTGTGTGTAAATACTCTGTATAATGCAGTATTCACTGCCTAAATACTCTGTATAATGAAGTATTCACTCTCTAAATACTCTGTATAATGCAGTGTTCACTGTGCCTAAATACTCTGTATAATGTAGTATTCACAGTGCCTAAATACTCGGTATAATGCAGTATTCACTGTGTCTAAATACTCGGTATAATGCAGTATTCACTGTGTCTAAATACTTGGTATAATGCAGTGTTCGCTGTGCCTTTGCTCACGTTTGGCTGCGTCTCCGGCGGCGGCCGAAGGCCTCTGAGCCCACGTTGGTGGGGACAAAGTTGCTGTTGCCCATCCCGCCCGAGCGGCTCAAGAAATCTGCCAAACGCTGAGTGACACACGTGGCTGTGTTACACGCTCGCTTCTGTACTGTAAAACTGTTTCAGCAAAGACAGAGAGGGAATGAGTGGATGCCTGGTAAACCACACCCAAATAAACACACACAACAAATGAAAACAAACTCAAACGCACACAAACACATTTAAATTAACTCATGTAAATACCCTTACATTAAAAAAAACAGGGTCACATATTGCAAAGAACAAAGTACTATGATGTTAAAGGCATTAAGACAGGTCAGCTGCCTCACCTGATCAGGACTGATGTTATTCTTGTTAGTTAAGTGAGTATGACAGTTAACATTGTGTACACTGCAGGCTTTCCACATACATTAAGCTTTTAAAGTGCAGCATAGTGAGAATATAATAACTTGGTTTCAGTTCTACGATGATATCAGAAGCATTTTTACTCACTGGGGCTGATCTTACATAATTCATTGATAAAAGTAAAACAACTTTCTGATAGAAAAATATGTTTATTAAACTAAAAACACATGTAAGAGTTCTCGTTGTGCTGTTGTTATGGCACCATGTTTTCTGTTCAAGAGGCATCTTGTAATGTAGTTTCCAAACCTATATTTGATTGAATCATCTTTGCTTGGAATATTATTCAAAATAATTAAAGAAACTCATTATTGAAATATAACAGTTTCTGCTCTGCTGAATGAAAGTCAAAAGAAATTTAGAAATCAGATCAAGTATTAGTCATTGAACACTTCTCAAAAGTCAGTCAAGCAGGCAGAATCCACATGCAAGAAGATCAGAGATAACAGGGCAAACGCAGGCCAGGGGAGAGGTGTGGCCAGGTTAGACGACATCAAACACTTCTCCATAGCTGGCATGACGATCAGTGCCAGGCAGACTGCGTTTCTTGCCGGGTGTGCCAGCACCCACGTCTGTCCGTGGGAACGTCTGTAACTTGTGCAGCTCTTGGGAGAGTTTTCCGAGCATACAGGTGCTGAGACTGGAGCAGCGTTTGGACAGCACTCTGCCCTGGCTGTCAGGAAACAAACAGGCACAAACAAGCTCACAGTTGCATGCACACAGACTCATCCCTAGCAGAAGCCCCTCATGCTCACTGCCAGTTCCCTTCACTACATGCACTCAGAGCAATGGCACTCTAACTGTCTCTGAAGATGTGCAGCATGCTCTATAAATGCATAACATGCTATTCACTGCTGCCTTCTTAGCCCCTATGAACTACGTCACTGCTGGTGTCATGCATCATTCCGTTTCATCTCAGACTTTCATGCTTTTGTCAGCCTTTTGGAACATTCCCATCATTCCCATCATTGGCAAAACATAATATTTACATCCATTAAACAAAATAAAGTGACTGTCATACATGCAGAGAGATTGTGAGAGCTCATGATGTACTTTCACTTATTAAACTCAAATGCCTTTAAGTCCATGATGGACCTCTGTTTAAGTGACATACATCAGTTCCCTAATTCCAACAAGGATCACTGCAGTTTGACTAGGGTTACACTTTATCTTTTGGGGATTAATATGAAAATGTATTTTAACAGAACAATTGTACATTTTCTCCACATTCCAGTTAAAAGAGGAATCTAACAATTAGGACAGTTTGCACAAATTAGCAAAAACTCAATCCTACACAACCCAACACAATCCTACACAAACCAACCGAATACAACCCTACACAACCCAACCCAATACAACCTTACCTAACCCAACCCAAAACAGCCCTACACAACCAAACCCAACATAACCCTACACAACCCAATCCAATACAACAAAACCCCAACACAACACAACCCAACACTCACTCTACCTGTTTCCATCATTTGTCTGCTCCAGTTCCTCTGCCGTCATCTGCACAAATTCTTTGACAATGGCAGTTAGTAACTTTCGGGCTTCATAGTCTGTGATCAGGACTCTGTCCGTCATAGAGTCTAAACCCGGTCTGTATGAAAACACCACAGGTTCTAAACATACACAGAGTAATTATACATACAGAGCAGCCATCAGCTGGGCTTCAAAAACACCATGTGCCACTGAACCCAAAATCTTTTTTCTGTGAGTGAAGGGATTCCCAGCCCAGACTAAAACAAAGTCATCTATCAGCAGGACTGGAAGAGGTTAAAAGTTATAGCACAAAATCATCTGCTTTGGCACCTTTGTCTCTCTCTCACACACACACACACACACACTCACTCACTCACTCACACACACACACACACACACACACACACACACACTATACTACCATTCTATATTTCAACAGGAATCTAAAAAAACAAAACACAACAAAAAATCAAATGTCATTGCATCAAATCAAATAAAAAAGCCAAATATCTATTTGCTGCTGTCAGTTAATTTATAATACTAGAGGAAATATTTTAATGTTTTCTCCAAATTAAATAATAATATAATAATTATCCCAATAATCAAACTTAAGAATAAGATTTAATAATTTTATATTTCTTTTTCTAAATATTTCAACACATAAAACGGTTGTGATCTGCTTCTTTATACCCATGTTTGCACCCTTGTGCTATAAGCACTAGTGTTACCTGACAGGACTGGTGTGTGAGCTGTACATCTGGGACATGACCAGGACACAGACAGCAAGAAACCCAGATATCTTCAACATAAACATTTTTTTTCCTACAACAAAAGTCAACTTCCATTTAATAATAGCACAATAATAAAGTACATTTTTAAAATTCATTAAAACGTGCAATTTCTTGTGATTTTTTCTGCTCTGTGTAGTGCCTTGTATAATTCTCTGACAGAATATAATGGATAGAACTCCAAATGATCCCTCTCTCTCTCTCTCTCTCTCTCTCTCTCTCTCTCTCTCTCTCTCTCTCTCTCTCTCTCTCTCTCTCTCTCTCTCTCTCTCTCTCTCTCTCTTTTCCCTGAATTAAGCTTTATGGGGAGGGAGAATCAGAGGTGTGGGAGCTAGTTCAGCATGTAAAGTTAGGATTCTTTGGTCAGGAACACTTTTCTCTGCAGAATTAAACAGGCAGGTAACTTTAACCCAATGATCACCCAAACTCACCTCCTCAAATGTCCAGTACATTTGCATAATTAGGTGAGTCTGTCCATACACATTAGCACAATCCAGATTTTTCCTCTAAGTGGCCACAGTACACTAATCATGCTCATTTCTGAACCTAATTCTACATCTCAGTACATTCATTAACAGATCAAATATCACAGGACCTGTTTTCAGTTCTGCTTCAGTTATGTTTAAAACCAGCTCCAACCTTGCACCCTGTTAAAACACTCCGTGGAAACTGTCAGAAACCTCTGCCTACCTTGTAAATGTCAAGTCTTCCTGCACAGATGGGTAAATATGTACGACACAAAGTTGACTTCTTCTGTAGAGCAACTCTTGATCCTGTTGAATGCAGCTACAATGAATAAGCCTATATATGTTAGGGTTTGTGTATTCATGGTGTAGGTGTTTAATTATCCCTCATCTTCCAATCACCTGCCAGATATGAACGGACCAGCCAATAAGCAGTGGCCCTATGATTGTGCTATTGACACGCAAGTGACGTCACTCCCCAGCAAGCAAGTTTCATTCACAAAATCAGACATTTCTGTTTATGTCAGCATTCGCATTTGTTCTTGTAATATGAATTCAATAGAACCAAATAATGTGAATACCTACAGGGTGAGGGTTAGTAACCATTCTAGCAATAAATATTTAGTAGGTATCCAAAAGTGTTCTATGAATGAAATTAGTCAGCAATAGCCCAGAGTCTGCTGGTATTGCGCCATCTGCTGTGAAAAGACATGTATAGCGGGTCTGTATTAGCTACCCCTGTGAGAGCATAGGGTTAGGGTTAGGGTTAGCCCCAGTAACATAGCATTCTGTCACACCAGTGTTATTGATTTACAAAGAAAGATTTAAGGAGTTTTATCTTGTTAACACTATACAAACACAGTATAAATTTTATTTGTTAATAATCAATGTGATATCATAATTGTGAATTTGTAACAATTTGCACTACCAAATTCAAAGGGAGCTATGAACAGTTAAGCGTATAAATAGTCTCAAGTATCATTCATAGCTTCTTATAACCGAATTTGTATAAAATTCAACATCTTTTCTGCTCATGCTAATTAGCATTTTCTGACGAATGAGCATTAAGAATTACCGATGATCATTTGACCCATTCTTGTAAAAATAAGGACAGCTCTTTTCTAACAAAGGAATTATGGTCAGGGTCAGAGTTAGAGTTTGCATGTGTGTGTATATGTGTGTGTGTGTGTGTGTGTGTGTGTGTGTGTGTGTGTGTGTGTGTGTGTGTGTGTGTGTGTGTATGTGTGTGTGTGTGTGTGTGTGTGTGTGTGTGTGTGTGTGTGTGTATATATTTGCATTCAGTCTTTAAGCCATCTTCAGAACTCACATTTATATCACTGTATCAAAAGTTTGAATGCATTGCTTATCACTATTGGTCTCTAAATATTATTTTCTATTTTCTTCCCCAATCTTCCATTAATGTGGACATTTTGCAATCACATATTAGGCACATCCTCTGATTTAATGTACTTCCTCTGGTATAGTATACTTCCTCAGATACAGTTCACTTCCTCTGATATAGTGCATTAGGTTTAGGGTTGGTATTAGTGTTAGGGTTGGGGTTAGGGTTAGGGGTAGGGTTAGGGTTGGAGTTAGGGTTGGTTAGGGTTAGGTTTGGGATTAGGGTTATGGTTAGGGGTAGGGTTAGGGTTGGGGTTGGGGTTAGGGTTGGGATTAGTGTTAGTGTTAGGGTTAGGGTTAGAGTTAAGGTTAGGGTTAGGGTTAGGGTTGGGGTTGGGGTTATGGTTAGAGCTAACAGAGTGGAACAGTTTCTGCAGCAAATCCATGTCAAGTGCTGTTAACTTGTTCATTTTCCTTCACCCTTAAGATAGGAGGATACATACTTACACACACAGGAAACAAACTGTAATAGCTTGAATGTGAACATCCATCAGACACCCACTAGCTGGGTGTTGTTCTGAAGACTCAGATCCCATTATATCGTTACATCATTATATCATGGGCTTAGAAGTGCTAATGAACACAGAAGCTAATCTTGCAGCTGCGGCTGGTATAGTGCAAAGAAACATCTGTACTGACTAGGAGCTGGAAATTCCAAGGTCTAAGTGAGATATACCCCTAAAAATGATGGAAAATGACCATGCTAAGATCCTGTGGAACTTCCAGATACAGACAGACAAGTTGATAATGGCTAACCAACCAGACATAGTAGTGATGAACAAACAGCAGTAAAGGGCCATAGTGATAGGATCCCGAGTGATAGCAACATCAGGAAAAAGGAACATGAGAAGCTCGAGAAATACCAAGAGTTGAGAGAAGAGCTGGAAAAGATGTGGAAGGTAAAGGCAACTGTGGCTGCCGTGGGAATTATAGCACTAGGGGCTGTAACCCCCAACTGGAAGAATGGCTCCAGCAGATCCCAGGAACAGCATCTCTGTCTAGAAGAGTGCAGTCCTGGGAACAGCTAAGATACTATGCAGGATCCTCGAGCTCCCAGGCCTCTGTTACAGGACCCAAGCTTGAAGGACAAATAGACCACCCGAAGGAGAGTGAGTGGGGATATTATGGATATTATACGTGTGTGTGTGTGTGTGTGTGTGTGTGTGTGTGTGTGTGTGTGTGTGTGTGTGTGTGTGTGTGTGTGTGTGTGTGTGTGTGTGAAATCCTCCTCCAGTTGGTCTCTTTTTCTCACAGCAGAGCCTTCTGGGAGAGTGACACTGTCTCGCAGTATTTCTGCTGTTCTTAGGGTTCTGCTCTTCTGGACTGAAATTGATGTTGTCAGTCCTGAGATCTGTTCCCACTTAGGGACACAGCTCTACATGGCCCTGTCACAACTGGGACAACCACTGAGGTTGAGGTTAACCTGCTACATTCTGCCTATTTCTTCTTTAATTTATAGACCCTCACACTCCCAAGCCCATAGCAGAAAACTCAAGTGTGAGACATAATAATAGTGTGAGACAAAATAATAAGATATGAGGATCCACTGAAATGGTGTTACATGCTGTATATACACATACACATGACAATAATAATTATTATTAGTAGTAATAGTATTATTATTGTTATTGTGTGTGTGTGTGTGTGTGTGTGTGTGTGTGTGTGTGTGTGTGTGTGTGTGTGTGTGTGTGTGTGTGTGTGTGTGTGTGTGTGTTTAGATACAAATACAAGTATAATCATTTAACATTTACAGGATTTATCAGCCGTTGTTGCCCAGGGTGTCTTAAAGTATGGCTTAGTTGTGACCATGGAGGAATCTTTACACTAGTATACTAGGCCTGAGCCAGAACCCTGTCAGAGGAAAGACACAAATAAAGTACATACATTTTGATGTAGATCATTTTAAATTAAAAAGCAAACAAACGAACAAATAAATAAATCATGTACACACACCCGGAACAATATAATGCTGCCATCTAGTGAGTATTGTTCGCAACATTACTATTCTGATTAATATTACGTATTAATAAACTGATTAAAAATTCGATAGGTATTCGATAAATCACGTTTCACCGTGTCAGATTCTGTGATGTATTGCTTTGCCCTTCGTCAATGAGCAAGGAAAAGTAATCGAGCTGAATCGTTGTATTAGCAGGCGGCTGATTCGGAAGCAGACATGGTAAGAATGAAGCTTGAATTCTAAACTTTTTACTGCTATGACAGTTTACTTTAGTCTGGCTTCTGTCCGTAGGTGATATATATATATATATATATATATATATATAGATAGATAGATAGATAGATATACATATAGCTGTAGAACCTGTCTGAATCATCTACATATTTTACCTACCTGGAAGAATGCACCGTGAGTAAGCGTTTACGTGCTAGTTAGCTAAGCTAAGCTAAGATAGCGTTAGCTCTGTGGTTTATTTAGCATAGCGAGCTAATTCGGTAAATGAGAGACTGATTTTATACATCTACGACTCGTTAGTTAACTTGTGTAGATAAATATGCTGATGGTGTCAGGAAGATCATTTTGTAGTTTTTGGGAAATATGAAGTTGAATTGTATTAATCGCCATGTTCACTGAGAACTTGTTGGCTTCCTAACTGTTAGCTAGATAGCTATCATAGGTTACTTCAGCACTTTAGCACTATCTTAGCTAATTCAGTGAGCTAGCGTCGCCTAACGTAGCCCATGGCGCTAGGAACAGCGGTATCTAACCTAGTGTTTTTCAGTGTAATCCTTTTTTTTTTTTAAGCTAGCGTTAACTATATAACTGAGACAGCATGGCTATATTGCTAATATTAATATATTAACTAGCTAGGTTAGCTTTGTGACCATGACGTGAGCGCCATCCAGTTCTGCTTTCATTTTCCAAACATTGAAGGGACATCTTTATACTCTAATGAGAAGGATGGTTTTTATATATATATATATATATATATATGCGCGCGCTAATGAGCCAGAGAATTATACCTATTGGCAGTGGTAGCACAGTTATTAAGATACTGTACTAGTAATCAGAAGGTTACCAGTTCAAGCCCCCATCGCTGCCAGGTTCCCACTTTTGGGCCCCTGAACAAGACCCTTAACCTTCAATTACTCAATCTGTGTTCAGTCATAATTGTAAGTTGCTCTGGATAAAAGTGTCAGCCAAATACTGTAATTGTAAATCTAGCTAAAGGCTACCCTGTAGTCTGACCTCATTTTACATGATCAGAATAAGAGAACTGGTTATCCTAAACAGAACAAATACATTTTAAATCATGACTATAATTCAGGTAAATTGGTACCAGCATTTTTAAGGGCTTTTATATCTCAAAATAACAGTAAAATGTCTGGCTAAACAGGGTTTTAATATTTTTTTGAAGGCACTTTGAAAACTTTTACCTTCATGTTTTCATAGTGTGATATGCTCAGTAGTTAAGGTACTTAACTTGTAATCAGAAGGTTGCTGGTTCAAGCCCTACCACTACCAATTTGCCACTGTTGTGCCCCTGAACAAGGCCCTTAACCTTCAATTACTCAAGCTATAACCTTCAATTGCTCAAGTTGTATTGTCATAAAAAAATAAGTTGCTAAATGCCATAAATGTAAATGTAGTGTGTTAGCTAGTTGTAGTGATACTTTTTGTGATCCTTTGTCACTTCATAGTGTGTTTTTCATACATAGAATTGTCTTTGCACTGCTGTCAGTATATCCATAAAGATCACGCCCTGCAGAGTTTACAGCAAGGCTGACATCTGTTATCATTATAAAGCAAGTTCCCCTTTCCCTGAAGTGCATGAAAATGTAAACTTCTTTAGGGTCTGGAACCCTCAGTCTCTCTTGGCCTTGTAGATCCTGTTATTGGGTAAAATCTATTGTTTTACTTATTTCTTTATTATTAAATTGATGAAGACTTTCAGGATTCTGGACTCAATATATTTACTTCTTAATGTTTAATGTACTTTAATTCTAAATTTTGTTTTCTCTACAGTTTCGAAACCAGTATGACAATGATGTTACTGTTTGGAGCCCACAGGTAAGGAGAGACTGTTCCTCCAGTCAGCTGTTTGTCCTTGGTGGTGTTATTAATGGTGTTTGTTGTCCTCATAGGGACGGATCCATCAGATCGAATATGCCATGGAGGCAGTGAAGCAGGGTTCTGCCACAGTGGGGCTCAAGTCCCAGACACATGCTGTTTTAGTGGCCTTAAAGGTATTCGTCTTAGCTTCCTTTACCTCATTCTTTCAGATGACTGATCACATTAAAAAAGGACATTTAATCCACATTGTTGATCCTCATGCTGTTGCATCAATAATTGCAATTGTTAAATGTTTGGTTACAGAGTTTGTAGAACAGTCAGTGAGGTCATCTTATAGGTTTTTAAATCTTTTTCTTTTTACATGTTTATTTTTATCCCATTTTCATTATTGTAAACCTGTTTGGTATATAATATCAAAGTACGTGTATATTAAGTCACTAACTGCATGTTCTCTGATAAGGAAATTCCTGCAAGACAGGAACAACATATATTTGTGTATCAGGTTGGCTGTGTGATGTAGATTGTTTAAGAAATATGTGGTGTAAAATGTATTTTAGGTTTGTGTTATTGTGGGTTCTGAATGAAGAACCACCGTTAATCTGTGTACTTTAGAGGGCTCAGTCTGAGCTGGCAGCGCATCAGAAGAAGATCCTCCATGTGGATAACCATATTGGAATTTCCATCGCTGGACTGACTGCTGATGCCAGACTGCTCTGGTACAACCTTTTATTGCTGCAGTATATCATGAATGTTTTGTCTCATGGTGGTGTCCCAAAGGTGCAACTTTTTGCTTTTAACACATTCTTCAAATATAAAGATACCTCAGTAGATTTTGGAGGAACTGGTTTGTTGACATGTTAAACCCCAGTAACAGATTAGCATAAAACCTTTTTACCTCATACATAACATACTGAAGCTGTGATATAAATTATGGGTGCTTTATAGTAGTCTAAATGGTATTTCAAATAAAATTTCTATTTGCTGTTTAACAGTTTTGGGCATTTCATTTCTTGGTTACTGAGGTACTCTTAATGCATGTGCATAAGAGTTTAGTACTGTTGGAAGCACTGCTGTTATTTTAGTAGGACATTTATTAATGACAACTCTGTTAGTTAATAATATCTGCTCTAATCTCTCTCTGCCCCACGGCACCTCAGTAACTTCATGCGTCAGGAGTGTCTGGATTCCAGATTTGTCTTCGACCGGCCTCTTCCTGTTTCCCGTCTGGTCTCCCTTATTGGGAGCAGTATCCTGCTTTCACCATGACACATTTCAATTTAAATAAAATGTGAAGTTATTGTTATTTTGCCATTTATGTTTCTTTAAGTTCTAAATCAGAAACCCAAATCCCTACACAGCGTTATGGCCGGAGGCCATATGGAGTAGGCCTTCTTATAGCAGGCTATGATGTATGTTCAGCGGATGGTCCCAAAAGACAGTTCAAATATACATTTTACACACATTCTATATTTGTATATTCCTATTTTCCCAAATGAAATACTGGTTGGTTATTGCCTGTGTGCATTTAGGACATGGGACCCCACATCTTCCAGACCTGCCCCTCAGCTAATTACTTTGACTGTAAGGCCATGTCTATTGGAGCACGCTCCCAGTCTGCCCGCACATACCTGGAGAGACACATGGAGACCTTCCCTGACTGTGAGAGTACAACCTCTAATACACACAGGCCTGCACACACTTCTATTATAGATTAAGTTAATTCATGTGCATGTTGTGGATACCGTGTAGTATCTTGTATGTTGTATGCTACATGTTAGTGATGTTCTATGTTTTTAAACTCAGGTAGTCTGAAGGCACTGGTGAAGCATGGACTCTGTGCACTCCGAGAAACTCTGCCTGCTGAACAGGACCTCAACACCAAGGTTTTTAAGGACATTTTCCCACAGCCGTCAGTAATTAGCAGGCTCCTGTCTGCCAAGGTTCAGACAGCACTTTCTGTCTTTCAGAATGTTTCCATTGGAATTGTGGGTAGAGACATGGAGTTCACCATCTATGATGATGACGATGTCTCGCCTTTCCTTGAGGGATTAGAGGAGAGACCTCAGAGGAAGGTGAGACTTCCTTAGAGACCGGCACAGAGGCAATGCTGACATTAACCCTCGAGTTTCCATTTTGCCATTGTTAGTTAATGCTCAAAATCTGTGTTTTACATCTAAGGTAGTGCAGGTTTGGTTCTAGTGTCTTGCTAAAGCCCATATCTGTCCTCTCTTCCACAGTAGCTGCCAACTACTGTGAGAGCTAGCATATGACACATACCATGTGGAGAGTATGAGGGTAACATGTATAACACACAGTCAGTCATAAACCATCCTCTGTAACACATGTATCGTTGGGAGCTGCTCCTTACACGGTACCTATTGTGGAGAGTCCACATTCTCAGTTCTGTGTATATAAATGAGCATTTCAGTGCGCTTCTGATGTTCTGTCTTAGTGAGATCAGACCCTGCCCCTGACCATTGTGCCCTGTCCCTTCTGTCTGAGAGACAGGAGATGAACCATAACTAAGTTAGTTTAAGCACTCTTTGGTACTGAAGGATAACGGTGGGGTGTGTGTTTGAGTTGTCTCTGGTATGCAGCACAGTTCTAAGCATTAACTTGCACTTTGTGTGTGTGTGTGTGTGTAGGTCGTGCAGCCAGCAGAAGAGTCGTCTCCAGCTGCCCCTGATGAGCCCATGGAACACTGAGGTGCCCCCCACACCTCCAGTCACAGAGGAGCTACAACATTTAATTCTGGATAAACAAAATTGCCCTCTGCCATCTGGTTATAAGCCTTTGTTTTTTTGTGTGTTAAATTCAATAAATGTTTTTTTTCTCAATATGTGGCTTTGCATGAATAACCAAACACCTGAGAACACCTGAGAACATTTATTTCATATATGAATATGTGAAAATGCATCTCATATGCTGAAATATTGTTACATGTTAAAGCCTGATTATAAGGGTTAAGAGTGAGGTTTGGTCCTTCAGAAGCACACAGTGCCACTGGAAAGTTCATTTCAAATTAGTGTCTTAAACAGATGCATTACACTCACTTTTTGATCTAGTAAAAATCTTCCTACTAAACAGCTGTTTTTCGCAGTACTGAAGTCACAATCTCATGCAAAAGAAAGTGGGTAGAAAAACAAAATTACTCTGACTGCTTCCTTGGTCTCCATCTGATCAGACTGTTGCTGAAAATGAAGCATCTTTATTTTCTGATGCTGATACACTGTGGAAATATGTGTATTTAGTCTCATCTGCCCAAGGTAACAAACTCTCCAGTGTCATCCTTTCACCAGCTAGGACCTCTTCACCACAAGCATCTGTGATGACACATTCTTCATTATGTCCCTGATGGTCCCCTAAGGCTTGCGAATTTGGGTCATCAGGATTGTTCTCACCATAGCAGAAGGCTGACTCAGACTCCGCTGTCCGCCTGCCCTGCCCCATGGCTGCAGCCCCAAGTAGTTCTTCTGTTTGGCAGCTGCTGCCCTGACGGCGTGTGTAGAAGTGCATGTTATATTTTGCCTCTGCAGAGTAATCTGTCCCATCAGGAGAGCCTGTTCAAACAGAAACCATTCTTATAGAAAGGGCTGCACATACTTCTCATTTTGCTGGTTTTGAGACTTCACTGTAATATGTGAACTTCAATTGTTTTGACAGGCAGTGTGGGGCAGTACAAGCCGGGTGTGTGTTTACGGTTAATATACCCTCCAAATCCTGATCACCATAGGAGTCCATCATGTCACTCTCCAGGGGAATCCCTTCCAATAGCTGTCCTGCCTGCATCACACGGGTGATCTCCCTCAACTGGAGCAGCAACGTTTCCTCCTGATCTGCACTCACAGGTCCCGTGCTACAGCACAGATCCACACTCACAGGTCCCATGCTACAGCACAGATCCACACTCACAGGTCCCACTCTACAGCATGGATCCACACTCAAAGGTCCTGTGCTACAGGGAACGCCAGCTACAACACAATTCATCCAATGGGAATAACATGGAATGGAGAGCAACCAACCTCTCCGGGATGCCATGCTGAGTTTGGGCTCTAGACACGATTCTCTCCATCGCATCCTCTGTCTCCTTGAGTCTCTCTTGAAGCTGAGTGAGCTCAAAGTCCGCTGAAAAAAAGCTTCAAAATGAAACATCCACATACTGTGTAGTTCTAGAGTTTAAAAAAATATGCTGGAACTTACTAATTTTTCTCTTCATCTTTTCTGATCTCATAGTAGAGAACCTGTTCTCATGAGACTGGGTGGGTTTACCTTTGGATGTGATCTTTTATGGAAAAACAGAACTAAAATGAGAACACACAAGCAAAAATGGATTGCATGATGAAAGGTACTTATCTGCATTAGAAAATCACAACCTTAAAAATAATATAAATGATGTACAGAAGGATTCCAAATCCGTAGACTGGGATTATCTGTCCTGCAAGGTTAGATTTTCCTCTAGCAGCCCCATTGCCTTTAGCTCTGGCGATGGCCTCTGGATTGTGGGGCCGAGAGAAGAGCCCCCCTGGCCCGTGCTCAGGGGGAGCTTTCCTGTGGAGCATCGGTGGGAACTGTCCCGCAGACCCTGGACATGCAGTATGGAGTAAAGTCAAAAAGGTACTTAACTGGAATCAGTAATATAGTCAGTCAAATATAAAGCATCAAATAATCTACATTTAACACCTCACAGTCAAACCTTAAACATTTGTAGTATATTACAAATGTGTTAAGTACTTACATTTCATAGCTTTGTGTTAATTATAGTTAGACAGACAGGGTGCAGGTTGAAAAAAAACATTCATATCGCCTCCTTTTTTCCTTTTATATCCTGATATTTTAGATTTATAAATTTGTTTTATTTGTCCTTTTATATAAATGTGTCAATTTTACATTTGATTATAGGAAATGTTCATTTGTTTATTCATTATTGGAAGTCAATAATCTATGGCAAAAAGCCTCAGCTATGATGTTTGTTTTTAATGTGTTATCTGTTTATTAGCTTAGTCCATATTAGTTTATGCGGTTTGAATTACGCAGGCCTGCGCCTAGATACCATCAGTCTGACTGTAGAGACAGACTATATTATATTGAAAATAATTTGTCCTGTAATCTAAATACAATTTTTAAAAATCTGTAAACTCAAGACTATAATGCTGAAATTTGCAAATACTTGCTCAAGTGACTGACAAAAGACTACAAAAATCAGTAATATGATATATTTCGATTAATTATATTTGTAACACACATTAGGAAAACATTGTCCGCGTGTAAAATACACAAATGTCGTCGTAATGAAACAGGTTTTGGGAGATGAATAAATAACCAAACGCAAACGTCTGTGTTGATAGGCGCATCAGAAACCGGTCGCGCGAGCCCTTACCGTCAGACTGTGACGCGTCTCTCTTGTCTCGAGACAAAAGCATTTTAGGGAGAAGCAGCGCCACGCACAACACCAGACACGAGACCAGCGTCACCTTTTGGAACGCGGACATTGACATGTTAACGGGACTGAAACCGCCGTAGTGCGTTATGTCCGTTATGTCCGTTATGGCCGTTGAATCCTCGGGTCTGTAGCAAGATTCAGCGGTAATAGCCGGAGATGGTCCGCCCCTGGTGTTACAGTCACCACAGCGCATGAGTTTACAGTACAAGTGTGTTTCGCGCAGGCTTCAACGACCTAATTATCTATTTAAAATAAAACTGATCAATCCTTTATCAAACCTACTGCATCTGTTCATTTATCAAACTACTACATCTGTTTATTTATCAAACCTACTATATCTGTTCATTTATCAAACTGATTATATCTGGTCACTTATCAAACCAATTACATCATCTGTTCACTTATCAAACCAATTACATTTGTTCATTTATCAAACCCATTACATCTGTTCATTTATCAAACCAATTACATCTGTTCATTTATCAAACCGATAATATTTGGTCACTTATCAAACCAATTACATCATCTGTTCACTTATCAAACCCACTACATCTGTTCATTTATCAAACCGATTATATCCGTTCATTTATCAAACCGATTACATCATCTGTTCATTTATCAAACCTACTACATCTGTTCATTTATCAAACCGATTACATCATCTCTTCATTTATCAAACCCACTACATCTGTTCATTTATCAAACCGATTACATCATCTGTTCATTTATCAAACCTACTACATCTGTTCATTTATCAAACCGATTACATCACCTGTTCATTTATCAAACCTACTACATCTGTTCATTTATCAAACTGATTATATCTGTTCACTTATCAAACCAATTACATTATCTGTTCATTTATCAAACCGATTATATCTGTTCATTTATCAAACCGATTATATTTGTTCACTTATCAAACCGATTACATCTGTTCATTTATCAAACTGATTATATCTGTTCATTCATCAAACATACTGCCTCTGTTCATTTATCAAACCCACTACATCTGTTCATTTATCAGACTACTACATCTGTTCATTTATCAAACCTACTATATCTGTTCATTTATCAAACCGATTATATCTGGTCACTTATCAAACCAATTACATCATCTGTTCATTTATCTAACCTACTACATGTGTTCATTTATCAAAGCAATTACATCTGTTTATTTATCAAACCTACTGCATCTGTTCATTTATCAAACCAATTACATCTGTTCATTTATCAAACCCACTACATCTGTTTATTTATCAAACCTACTACATCTGTTCATTTATCAAACTGATTACAGCATTTATCATTTATCAAACCGATCACATCTGTTCATTTATCAAACCGATTACATCTGTTCATTTATCAAACTGATTATATCTTTTCATTTATCAAACCGATTAAGTCATCTATTCATTTATCAAACCCACTACATCTGTTCATTTATCAAACCGATTATATCTGCTCATTTATCAAACCAAATATATCTGTTTATTTATCAAACCGATTACATCATCTGTTCATTTATCAAACCGATTATATCTGGTTACTTATCAAACCAATTACATTATCTGTTCATTTATCTACCCTACTACATCTGTTAATTTATCAAACCCACTACATCTGTTCATTTATCAAACCTACTATATCTGTTCATTTATCAAACCTACTACGTCTGTTCATTTATCAAACTGATTATATCTGTTCATTTATCAAACCAATTACATCATCTGTTCATTTATCAAACCGATTAAATCATCTATTCATTTATCAAACCCACTACATCTGTTCATTTATCAAACCTACTATATCTGTTCATTTATCAAATCTATTACATCTGTTCATTTATCAAACCGATTACATCATCTGTTCATTTATCAAACTGATTACATCATTTATCAGTTATCAAACCGATTACATCTGTTCATTTATCAAACCCACTACATCTGCTCATTTATCAAACCCACTGCATCTGTTCATTTATCAAACCTACTACATCTGCTCATTTATCAAACCCACTACATCTGTTCATTTATCAAACCCACTACATCTGTTCATTTATAAAACCGATTACATCTGTTCATTTATCAAACCTACTATCTGCTCATTTATCAAACCCACTACATCTGTTCATTTATCAAACCCACTACATCTGTTCATTTATTAAACCGATTACATCTGTTCATTTATCAAACCTACTACATCTGCTCATTTATCAAACCCACATCTGTTCATTTATCAAACCCACTACATCTGTTCATTTATAAAACCGATTACATCTGTTCATTTATCAAACCCACTACGTCTGTTTATTTATCTAACCTACTACATCTGCTCTCGTCTGTACAGCCGCAATGATTCTTCCAGTCCGATAGGGGCGCTGTGTTCGCGTGCGTGTCTCGTATTTACTCGCGAGATTCCAAATTCCACTTCCTCTGTCCGTTGTGCTCTAAGATGGTAGGTACTATTATATGATTCTCCTACAAGACTTATTGGAAAAATCCGAGTCCATCTTGCGTTTAACTAAGAGAAAACATAATACTTGGCTTTGTTATGTTGTCCCACATAATTTTTGTTTAGTGTCCATTTCGTATTATTGGATTTAATCCCAGAAGTTCGCAAGAAATCTTAAAAGTGAACACTCGTTACAAGGGGTCGGCTTGTGGCCACAGTTGCCTGTTCCCGTGTTTGATTAAACGAGAACATTTATCTCGTCTCAACATTTATCCGGGCTTAACATTTCCTTCATATCCTTACGAATTTTGGCAAGGATTCAGAGCTGTTGTCAGATAGTTATTGTTGGATTAGCTACATGTGCAGACGTGCGGAGGCTTCTTGGGACGTTTATACCGCTGGTCCCCGTTACAGGAGTTAGACTTAGGGTTGGGGTTGGGACCGGTCTGGACTTTGGCATGTTCCCTCTCAGCGAACTCTGGTTATCCCGAGGCCTGCCTCACACAGCTGCCCACTGGCGCTACATTATCTTGCGGATAATTGCGCCGTGTGGGGTAGAAGTGTCTGGTGGCTGATGTTGGATATGTTGTTAACTAATCATCTTTTACTAGCCTACCAAGAAGTCCAAGACCAGGAAGCTTCGTGGGCACGTGAGCCACGGACATGGTCGTGTGGGTGAGTACCGCGTACGATTCACACGCTTTTATGCGAGAACAGCACGTATGTCTTGACTGATGACCGCGCTCTGGTGTTTTTATTTGGAAAGGTAAGCACAGAAAACACCCGGGTGGTCGTGGTAATGCCGGCGGTATGCACCACCACAGAATCAACTTTGACAAATAGTAAGTGGACAAACTGCAAAGCCGTCCTTATTTGGGTTTTCTTTACCTGTAAATATTCAAGTAAAGGAATGTTTTTCATCTGTTTTTGGTCATGGTGTGCAGAGATTTTATATGCTGAAAGGGAGCTTGTGTGTGCCCAGCGTTTATCTGTATTGTGCTAATTAGACCTGGATTTCAGCCATCCAGGTTACTTTGGAAAGGTGGGCATGAGGCACTACCACTTGAAGAGGAACACTGTTTTTTGCCCAACCATAAACCTGGACAAGCTGTGGACTCTGATTAGTGAACAGACAAGACTCAATCATGCCAAGAAACCTGATGGGCCTGCACCCATCATAGATGTAGTCCGTGCGGTAAGTAACCTTTCTGCTTCAAGATCTGGTTTTGGTGTAATGTTCTATCTGCAGAAGGCTGGTGTGGCTGCATGTTCCAATTCACCAGAAAGGCCCCAGTGTACTGCCCCAGTCAGAGCGAAACCATGGACCCCCACCAGCCTTGTTCAGGTGCCCATCACTGGGTTATACAGGCTTTATTTAATACAATACAGCCATGCTTTATTTAATGAAATTGAATGGTTAAGTTGTACAGGCTGCAAGTGTTGTACATTGATGTCAGGATATTGCTAAATGTCATGGTTCTTTGCTATGGAAAAAGTGCTAGTCTAAATATCTTTGGGTTGAGATTGAGGTCAGTCTGGATTCTTTTCCAGTGCTTTATCATAGGCTGGAAATCTTCATTTCAAGCACATGAACCAGACTAACTCTTTGATTTCTGCAACTGTGTGCATTATAGTTTATTCTGAGGAGTGTGAAAGCGTTTGTGCTGTTCTAGACTCCCTTCCATCATGAGCTCGATCTGGGTCTAACTGCTATTGGGTCTAACTGTCTTACATCTTGGGTTCCTGCTGGAGGTGCACAGCATTGTGTTCACTATGTGTGTTCACCTTACTGAAGTGTGTGATAATAGACTCCAGATTTAACCCCCTGTTTTTGTCAGATATCGGATTTCTGTGAAGATAAATGCTTTCTTTTTTTTAGTTTTTGGTTTTCCTTTTAATGGGATGTAGTTGTTTTAAAGTGTTTTAAATGCAAGCAAGCATGTTTTACTCTCATTTGCATCACATCATGTTAGTTGTTTATTCTCCTCCCTTTTAAAGGTGTGATGCTGACTCATGATTCATGTAGAAATTCTGTGGTTTATACCCCCGTTTTCCTTATGTCCTTGGTGTCTTGGTGCAGAGCTGAAGTCCTGCATGGCCTCTGGATTGTTTGCAGGATCACAGGGTGCAGGGCCTGGCGAACCCCTCAGACTCCAGAGTGCTGCTGGTCTTCAACTCTCCCAGTCCGACTGGGTTCTGGAAAGCTGCCTGTGGTGTGATGTTCTGGTTTTGTTTTGCAGGGCTACTTCAAAGTCCTTGGTAAAGGCAAACTGCCCAAGCAGCCAGTCATCGTCAAGGCCAAGTTCTTCAGTCGCCGAGCAGAGGAAAAGATCAAAGATGTGGGAGGAGCTTGTGTACTGACTGCATAAGTAATTGTTATTGCAAAATAAACAACATTAAAAATATATTGACATTCAGTTCATTCTTGAATTTCGGATGCAGATGCTGCTGGGGCATTTCTTTAGCAGTGACTGTACAGTAGCTTTGGAAGCATGAGTTTTATTGGAACATAAATCTGAGGGCGAGAAGCGATGTCCTCATGTTATTAGATAAATGAGCATCTGAGCTTTACTCTAGCAGTCAAATGAAAGTCTTCCAGAACAATGCAAAAGGCTTCACTTGATCTTCCAGTAACTGAATCTGGTTATCGTTACTGACTTATTTCCAGTTAGGTGTTTGCTAATGTATGTACAAAGCACTGTTTAAAAAGGCACAGTATTTACACAACTTTTGTAGTGTTAGCAGTATTGTAAATAAGCTTAGTATGTCATTAAATTCAAATTATTTTTAATGTTTTAGGGGGTTTTTTTGTTTTGTTTTTTGTTTTGTTTTTTTGTGCCACAATTTTTCCAGCTAACTTTGCTGTATTTAAATTGATAAATCTTTAAGGTGATTGTTACTTGGATCAGATTTGTGTTCATTTGACAGACTCCCAAAATTTCTGCTCTCATGAGTCGGGTCATATATGACCCGGACATGAACCCACAAATGTGACCTTTAACCTTATGCACTGCTTGAGTTGATGCCCAGTAGCCATGTTGATAAGTAAACTGGTAAGTAAATTCCAAACTGCCTATGTAAATTAGGCTTTATTTGCTAAGTGGCCTGTCACTTTTGCTGTTTATTTAGTTGTCTTAATGGTGTGATGCGAAATGTCCTGTTTTCCTTTGCTGGGCCCAAAAAATTGGAATGATGCATTAACTACATAAGTCAATGTCTATTGCATGCACATCTAACTGCAATGCTGATAACACTAACACTACATGAGCAGAGCCCCTCCTGAGGTGTTTTTTCTACAAGTACGTGAGCAGTGTCCCTTCTGAGGTGTTTATTCCATGAGTATGTGACCAGTATCCCTTCTGCTGTGTTAATTCTGCAAGTATGTGGAAGGGATGTCATTGTTCTACTTGGTCAGGTTTTGTGCTTCTGTTGTCTAAATGGGACTGTTGTTTGACTGTAGGCAGCAGACTAGGAATATAGTGATGTAAAGCCATCCTGTCAGATCTGAGAGAACAGCACCTACCCCACCTGAGACTCCTAAAGGCTTAGAGACTACTGAGGCACCAGCCACGTGGCCAGAGAATGGTTGCCTTGTACCTTGCCCAGCGAGATGATGTGCAGTGTACTTTTCACAGCGATGATTAACCCTCACCACCACAGGGTGGCAGCATTTCACCAGATGAAGTTCTTAAAATATTTAATACTATGCTTTACCCAATAAATGAACACTGCCAGAACAGAAGTTAAGGGATCATACAGAAACATCTCCATGAACTGAGTGGCAAGTGATCTTGAGTGTCACCAGTTATTCAGCCTACAGTGTTCCTTGTGGAGTATGATGTGCTTGTTTTCCTCATAAGGATGCAGATTTCTTTATGTAAGCTGAAGTTTCCTTAGAGGCAGCAGGGCAGCCAGAAGACGTGTCATCTAGAAACTATGAAAGCATGTAGTCATTTCTCAGCATCAGGTGGGTGGGGGATCACGTGTCTCTGGATATGTTTCTAAAAAACAGTTTTATTGATGTCATTTATATGGAACTCTTGCATGTTTATAGGGTTATACCAAGATTATTAAATGTTGTATTTGAGTGTACAGGAAACCAAATTTGGTATAAAAGCCTAAAAAATAAAACCCCAACCCTTACAGTAACCAGCGTAAGTACAGCTTTATTGGGGTTTTAAAGAAGAAAATTTCTGTTCATACAAACCTATTTGTTTCCATGTTGCTAAATTTGACTATCAGCATAGAAATAAAAGCCAAAATTCTGTTTGTAAATATGTTCAATGTGCTGTATATAGAGGACATTAAGGACGAGCCAGAATCAAAACCCTTAGTGTCAGTCAAAATCATAATGCACTTCTTATTCTCTAAAGTCCCTTTGTATGCTAACAAAATGAAGAGTGATGTGTCAAAACCAGTAAAAGACATCTCTGCCTAAACCTCTCAGACAGTGGCGTATAACTATTGGTAAAGTTAATTATTTTTTGTGTCAATTTTAAGGCATTCTCATCAAGGCTCAGTCCTGGGGCCTGTTTGGTTCACAGTTTATATATTTATATGTTTGTGTATTTATATATATTTTGTGTACATTTTTGTGCTGCTGATCCTGTTTTGTATTGTTCTGCAGATGTTGCACATTCTGCTGTAAACTTTAGTTCTGTTTTGATTAATTAAATTTAATTAAATTTATTTTGTTTACCAGAGCCGGAAGTATTAACATTGATAATCTGACCACCTCTGCCTTGACTGGTTCAAAGATTGAAAGAGTCACATTGGATAAATATCTCAGAATTTAGCTTGGAGAGGAAATAACCATTAAATACTGTGTTAACCAAGTAAACTCAGGCAATAAGAGGCTCTTTTTCTGAAATTGATTCAGAATCAATTTTATTCGACAGTACTCGTCATGTACAGGAATTTGCTTTGGCATGATGGAAACGGCTCCATAGAGTATTATCCTGGCTGTACGTGGAATAAATACACCAAGTACCGAGCAGGAACACAACAACACAATTTACAGTATAGACATAGTAATATTAGGGACAAATATACAATTGGGGGTGAACAAAACAGTATGTAGATTTATAGTATATACATTAACAGTATGTAGATTTCTGTGTGCAAAGTAAATTCAGATGTATGACCTTTAAGGTGTGCTTGTGTAGAGAGTGTGAGAGGTACTTCAGAAGTGATTCCAATTCAGTGTGTTCCAGCTTCCAGGGGAGGAGGCTGGTTCAGCAGTTAACTGTTGGTTTTGGTTTTTAATGCCTATAGACTAATGGCCTAATTGTCTGCTCTAGATTGGAAGCCTAATTCTCTGCTCTAGATTGGAGGTCTGATTCTATGCTCTAGACTGATGAAACTCAGCAAGACTGATGACCTTCTCAGTGCTCTTAATAACACACTGTAGCTGGTTTCTGGACCTGTAGTACCAAAGCCAAACCAAACAATAAGAGGTAATTATACTTTCAATGATGGCTTTGTAAAACTGTACAAGGACTGATTGTGAAATTTAGAATTTCTTGAGCCATCTCAAAAACATTCGTTTATTTGTTTTCTTTGTGATAAAAGCAATGTTTTCATCCCATCTGAGAGTCGGCTGAAACGTCACCATAGTGACAGTAGGATGGTCACAGAGATTGTCTTTGTTACATTAGATGTGACAGACATTTGATTGTATTAATTAAGGACGTCACCAAATGCTTGCAATCACACATCACATCCATGTTGACTTTTAAAAATGGTACTTAGCAAACTCACTCCCAGTTGGTCCCAGGTGTTTTTATGAATCTCAAACAGTTTCGCTGTATTGGTTTAGCATCAGTAACTTGGCATACCTTACAGAATATTAGACAGCACACCTCTCTTTGTCCCTATGGCAGTTTACATTTTTTATTTAATCTTATTTTACTTCAATTCGGTTTTTTAAATTTGTTTTATTGCGTTGGCTTGCCCTTTTAATTTTTATAGTTTTATCATTATTTTTTATTTTCAGTTATTTAAGTTAGACGTTATTACATGTCTATACGTCTAACGACCCGCTCGCCCCTCGCCTAGCCCACGTGGTGTGGCCTGCCACGTGGCTTTGTTTGCTGTCGTGACAATTCCCCACGTGCTTTCTTTGCGGGAGCCTTCCGCGTTAGCATGCCAGTGACTGTAACTGCTCATGTGTTGCACCTGTCCTTGGTTATCTGCCTGGTTACTCCGCGTGTATCAGCCCTGCGTATTTATACTCCTGCTCTGTTATCGTGCGTGTAATGACTTAATTATGGGTTGCGCTGCTCTCGCCGTCGTATCACGTGCGTTTGATTTCGTTTTAATAAACTGCAACAAGAGTCGCGCGTGCTCCCTGCCTACAGCGTTCAACGTGACAATACTGACAATGAGAATTCTCTTTAAAATATAAAATATATTTCTACGTTAAAAAAAGGCTGAATGATTAACCCATTCGTTTTAACCCTGTTCAGTAAAACATCGCGGTCATAAATCCTGTAACACTCCCAGTCTGAAGCAGGCACGAAACCCGCTAGCCGCACCATCCCGAGCTAATCCTGCACCAAGACGCTTCCGGAAGACGACTGAAGCGTGATTGCTGCTTAGTCTACCAAAATAAGATGAAAGCTTATTAGACAGGAATGTTGTGTTGGAATAAGAATTGAAGTAGGCCAGAGGGTTAACTAAACTGCCAGCTAATGACGTCTAGCACAAATCACACAAACAAAATGTGGTACGTTAGCAATATAATCTTTATTAGGTTCGCAAAGGCTTACCAACTGTTTGGTTAATATAACAAAAGAACACTCTTTAAAGCATACAAAACCCCAGAACAGCACACACAATGCAGTTTAATGGGTTACAACAGTCAACTAGAAATCTGCTCTTCCATTGGTATGAACCTTGACCACACAGATGGTCTTGAATATGAATAGACATTTTGTGGACAAAATCTCTTAACGTTCAAACATTTAAAGTTTAAAATGTCCAAAAAATAATGATTGGAAGAATTATTTCAGATGTCTTGGTAAACTGAAAAGAACATTACAGTCTGGGAACACAAATGGGTACAAGTGTCACTAGAGAAAAATTTCACCAGACAAGAAGTTAATATAAAATGTTTGGATCAAACACTATAGTTGAAACACTTCCCCAAGTTAAGAAAAAGTCTTTAGGATTTCATAGTGCATTTCAGAGGAGCTGCTGCAAGGGAAGGCATTATGGGACATGGGGCATTATGGGATTCGGGGCATTATGGGACATGGGGCATTATATGATTCGGGGCATTATGGGATTCAGGGCATTATGGGATTCGGGGCATTATGGGACATTATGGTACTCGGGGCATTATGGGACATTATGGGACTCAGGGTACTATGGGACATGGGGCACTATGGCACTCAGGGCACTGTCACATTGAAGGGGCTTCCTGGCACAGTTTCATCCCCCCATTTGACAATGACAATGTAATTTCCCTTCTCCTTCACTGTGTAGGTGACATTATAGAGCCGGTTGCCTAAGTGCTTCACATAAACGTCCTCGCATGGTGTCTTGGGTCCGTGCACCCCGACCATTAGCATGTTGATGCCTGTGGAACAGAAGCAAGGACACCGTTCCCACAAGACTGCTGACCGGTGCTCTGCAGCTCAGTGTGAGGTGATGCTTCTCTTACCTGCTTTGCCGCAGTCCACAGTGAAGATGTTCTTCTGTCCTATGAAGGCTCTGGACAGACCAGCACCCTGGCACACCACCTTACTGGCGTCTGACGGCAGCGAGGAGCTGGATGTGGTAGTGTAGGCTCCTGCTACATTTGAGCTTTTGGTGACTGTCTCCACGAGCACAGAGGATGTTTCATGCAGGCTGTGGCCTCCAGACAGACGCACACCTACAACAGGAGACAGACACAGATTATACCCACCCTCTCCGTGAGGTCACAGAATACACTGCCTTACTGCACAGTCCAAAACAAAACAGTCACAGAAGGGAAATTTCACAGAAGAGAACAGATTTCAGTGACGCACTCTCTCTCTCACACTCTCTCTCATTCTCTTTCTTTCTCAATCCTCAGTCACGCAGACCATGAAATACCACCTGGAGTGTGAATCCTTCTGCAGCTGGTTTCACAAGCTCACCTTTCACGTCCATGTTTCTGATTTCGCCTGCAATTCACTCATTTCTTTTGACGTAGTCTGTGATATTAGTGTTTTTGCACATGGTGCATTCATGTTGTGAGTTGCATAAGGTTTTGTTCTGTTGTTAAGGTAAGCTAGGGTTAGGGTTAGCCCTAGCTCTATTTTTAAGGTAACTTTGGAGGATTGAATGTGTCCTGCTTGTAAGCTTTAGTCGAGTACCTGTGACTTTAGCCTTGAACGGGCTGCCTACGATATGTTGTGGGCCGCCATATTTTATGCAGATGAGATAGTTTCCGGGTGCCATGGGGGTGTAGTTGATTCTGTAGCCCTCCAAGCATTCTGTACAGTCCATTTTCACCTTGGAAGGGCCGTCGATTGTCACAGATAAGGCGCCGGACCCAGCGTTGCAGGTGTTGACCACAAACTCAGCAGGCACACCTACAGCACAACAAATAAGTTAACAAGGACAAGTGCCGACCTGCAAAATTATATAATTCATTAGTTGTTTTCTGACCAGACTTAGCCACCTTAACCACACTGATTTGTGTTAGATTCTGATATACCTGTGCATCCAGCCTGCAGGCCAGAGCCGTAGGCCGATACCAGGCCCGGGTCACCCGCGTGACCCATGTCACCCACACACAAGTTAAACGGGCTGCCAGGGATGTGGCTTCCATTAAACTTCACATCGATGGAGTGCATGCCGTTCTCTCGAGGGATGAACCGAATAGCAGTCCTGTCTGTCCACAGGGGAGCAGAGCTGTACTGAGATCCAAACTCCTCTACTGACAAAACTCTACATAGTTCACGCAATGCTACACTGAAATAAATGTCATTCTCTTTTGAACTTCATTCTGCTTTTTCTGCCATGAGCCATGTTCCTGAGAACATCCCAGCAGTCGTGTTGAAGGAGCAGTAAATCCTGACTCACCAGCATCCACGTCAGTGACGTAGCACTCCTCCACCACACCAGAGGGGCTGTGCACTTTGGCATCAATCACACCATGTGCACCATTTCTCTGTACTGCAAAAGATGCTTCCTGATTCACCCTCAGATCTTTCTCCTAAAAGAGACATATATGAGTGTGTCACTAAACCAGGGGACTATTAGTAAAAAGAATAAAACACTGGGGACTGTATTAGTAAAAAAGTGAAAGACTAATATGTGAGCATTGCATTGGAAGGGGGTCTTTACCATGGGGAGGAGGGTCTGTATCATGCGGAGGGGGGTCTGTATCATGGGGCGGGGGGTCTGTACTATAGGGAGGGGGTCTGTACCATAGGGAGGGGACTCTGCACAGTGAGGGAGTAGTACAACAGCCTTCAGGACGTATATGGAGCTCAAACTGATGGAGCACTTAATCCCCATAACAATCCCATAACAGGAGTCCTTTTACAAAGGCAAAGCTCAGTCTCGTAGGTCAGCCAGCTTCCCTCTCTACTGGGAGCTCTGAGCTCAAAATCAAACTTACTAAACCAGTACTTACTAAAGAGAATCAGGCTACTAATTCATTCTATGAACCATGCAAGCATACTCACTATACTAGCACACTCACTAATTCACTCTGTGAACCATGTAAACATACTATACTAACACACTCACTCACTCTATGAACCATGTAAACATACTATACTAACACACTCACTAATTCACTCTGTGAACCATGTAAGCATACTCATTATGCTAACACACTCACTAATTCACTCTATGAACCATGTAAACATACTCACTATACTAACACACTAATTCACTCTATGAACCATGTAAACATACTATACTAACATTCACTAATTCACTCTATGAACTACATAAGCATACTATACTAACACACTCACTCACTCTATGAACCATGTAAACATACTATACTAACACACTCACTAATTCACTCTATGATTTGTATTACCTGTTTACTATACTCACCACCTACTTCATAAGAATTAGAAAAGCCTGATAGGTGAAGGGATGGAAATGTTAGAACCGACCTGCTTTGCCAGACTGTTAACTGACTGTGCCAGACTGTGTTAACTGACTGTGCCAGACTGTGTTAACTGACTGCGGTTAACTGACTGCATTAACTGACTGTGCTAACTGTGATAACCAGCTGTGCCAGATTATGTTAACTGTGTTAACTGACTGTGCCAGACTGTTTTAACTGACTGCATTAACTGACTGTGCCAGACTGTTAATTATCCTCCATGTTTTTATCACCATTTTCTATCTACAGGACCACTGGATATATTTGGGAGGCAGACGACTCTTCGCTATGACTCTCCAGCTGCCTGCATGGTGGACTTTACTCATTTATGTGGAGTAAACTGGGTTATATTTCTACAGTATGAACCTCACAGAAATACTGACTCTGGTTAAAGCCATGCATGTCAGCACCAGACCAGCACCAGACCAGCACAAGACCAGCACCAGACCAGCACAAGACCAGCACAAGACCAGGGTTACTGCCATGTTGAGAGTGGCCCACCACCCAAATAAAGTCTGTGGTCAGAAAGAGGCGCATGAGAGGAGATTGAGTGTGTAGATCTACATCTGTAAAACTGGAAGGGCTATTAAAGGAAATATGGCTGATATCAAAACGGGTGATTTAAATCTTTATTGTAATTTACTTTTGCATTCTTGTGAGGCAGTCAGACAGTGGGGGTGATGGTCAAGTGGACAGCTGGGAAATCTGGGAAATCTGGAAATGTTGGGAATGTTGGTTAGTGGCAATGTTAAGAAAACTGGCAGTGTTGATCTCCATGACGCACCTGCAGACTGGTTATGGTGAGGCGGCGTGCATCATCGGAGAGCGTGGCAATTGGAACGGTGAATGGGCTGTCAGGAATGTGCTCATTGTTGAACTTGATTGACACTTCATAGTCACCTACAGGGATCAGAGGAAATGCTGAAGATTCTGGATCTGCTTATCCAGCCCATAATGTGCTGACCTCTTTAAACTTTCAGTTTGATCAAAATCAAACACTTTGAAACTTCTTAACTGTTGTCAACAAATGCTGCTTTTTACAAATTGCTGCTGAACATTCTACCAATATCTGCACCAGCAGAGTTCAGTGTTCTTTAAAGAACCGCGACTGAGCATGACTGAGCGTGACTAAGCGCAGCTCGTGTATAATGTACCTGGCTCTTGCACTGTGTAAGAGACCCCACATGATCCATCCTTTCTGTCCTCAAAGGAGATTTCTGCCTTGCTGGGCCCCTCAACAGCGATGGACAAGCCACCTGCTCCAGCTTCTCTGGTCCAGATATTGAATTCCGCTGGAGGAGGAGTGAAGAAAAGGAAAATTATAATGAGAGTGAAGCATTGTTAAGGTCAGGGTTAAGGTTAGGGTCAAGGTCAGAGTCAGGATATGGAATAGGGTTAAGATTAGTGTCATTAATAGAAAACTATTAATAATGGGGAATGGTAGTGAGGCAGAACTATGTGTGTAGAATTCAAATCCTGTCAGAGATGTGAAGCAGGAGCTGTGTGGGGGACATACTGGGCAGTCCAGCGATGCCTCTCTGGAGTCCAGTCCCTCCAGCACGGACCTTATGTGCCCCGCCTTCTCCCAGTGGACCCACAGTGAACTGGAAGGGGCTTCCAGGGACATGCTGTCCCCTGTACTTCACACTCACTGTGTGCGAGCCCATTTCAGCAGGTATGAAGCGCACACTGTAAGTGCTGTCACCACCTTCCACAATCTCCGCATCCACCACTCTGCCCCCCGGGCTGGTCACCTGGGCCGACATACCCTGCACGTCTCCTGAACACAAAGCAGAGACAAGCACTTCACTTCATAATTTAGCACAAAACACATTTCAGAAGTGAAGTAAAGATGTTTTTGCTAAATCAAGGAATTTTATTAGTAGTGCTACTGCAGGAGTAATAAAACATACCCAACCAACACTAAAGTAAAACCCAGACAAGCCGCACGCGCTCTTGGGCTGCGTCCCTTCTGCTGTCTGCTGACTGATGCAAGTCTCATCATAGCTTCCAGAGCAGGACTTTAAATAGCTATGGTTCATACTGGCCCTGATGCAGGGTGTCAGGCAATCACGGCTCACCATGAGCTCACTATGTCTCACTATGTCTCACTCTGGGAGTGACCTATTCTACACGACAGCACTTCACTACCCATGGGGCTGTGCTGCATGAAGTCCTAGTGGAACAGCATTGCACTCAGTGTGACCTCACTGAAATACACCATGGATGGTGTCCTGAGCTGTGATTGGTTACAGAGACATAGTTAGACTATGTTCTCTGAGCTGTCATTGGTTACTAACCCTCTTGTTTTGCCGTGAGCATTCCAAAGCAACCCAGGCCCTCTCGGCCCAGAAATGAGCTGAAAACGTCTCTGAAGGGGTCCCGGCCCATCTGCGTGCTCTCCTCCACGTGAACCTCACGCTTGGTCTCCCCACCGCGCGTCTTGCTGATCTCAGTGCGCTCCGTACGAGTGTACGTGTGGCTGCTGCGTGTGAACGTACGTGTGAGACGCTCTTGAGCTGACACCATCTGGAACCAGTTTCCTGAAGACAAGAGCAGTTCGGCCTTCAGAATGACATTCTGATGGACCTGCTGTGATAACACAGGTGTGTTCCACTGGTTTGTTCTCACCTGGTATTTTGAGGTTGAGGTCGCAGGTGCTGCCCACGGAGGCGATGGAAGGCGCCTGCCTCTTCCTCGTGATGCTCTCCCTCATCCTCCCCTCTCCACTCACCTTCACGGTGAATGGACTTCCTGCATGGGAGAGGAAACTGTGAGGAGAAGCTACCCTGTAGTTTCCAAATACCCTCAAATACCCAAATATGACCAAATACCCCTAAACATCCAAATACACCCAAACACCCCATCAAACATGACCAAATACCCCAAAACATGACCAAACACACCCAAATTCTCCCAAATACCCCCAAACACATCCAAAGTTGCCTAAACACACCAAACACACTCAGAAACACTCCAAACATGCACAAATATGTCCAAACACACCCAAATGTCCATACAGGACCATATAGGGCCAAATGTGTACAATATGGTTGTGCAGGTCTAAGATGATTACCTGGGATGTGCTTGTCTGCAAACTTGATGTTGATGATATAATTTCCTGGTTCGGTCGGACAGTATGTCACCCTGCACGTTCCATCCTCCACGTCCTCACACTTTATATCCACTTTACTAGGACCCTCAATGGACAGGCCTAACCCACCATAGCCTTACACACAACAACAGCCTGGCTGGTCACCACACTGTTCAGCTCAGACTCAGCAAAGGCTGACACTTGAAACATGAACACACTGCAGATATGAACATACTGTAGATATGAATATATTGAAATAACTTTCATTCTAAAAGGCAGGACAGGGTACCAAGGAACAATAAACAAAGTTGTCCTTATGTGACCATAAGCACAACATTTCTGTTTTATTCTTCTGTTTTTTATTTTCACTTTGTTCCTTCTCAGATGCTCTGACATTTAAAATGCTAGATGGGGTTTCTGTCTCCCTCACTCTGACCCTCAGCCTGACCCTAACCCTCACCCTCACCCTCACTCTGACCCTCACCCTCACCCTGACCCTCACCCTCACTCTGACCCTGGCCCTGACCCTCACTCTGACCGTGACCCTCACCCTGACCCTCACCCTCACTCTGACCCTGACCCCTTAACTGTGTATTCGCTCTACACACTCACCTGCATTTCTCGTGTCCACAAAGAACTCGGCCACTTCAAAGGTGTGAGCCTCGACCAGGCCCTTCCCGAACGCCCGCACTCTACTTGCGTTCCCGATCTCAGATGGGCCCACCATGATCTTAAAGGGGCTGTTGTTCACATGTTTGCCGCTCTTGCGCACACTAACCTCATGCTCCCCCACCTCTTTAGGGGTAAAAGATATTCCTGTAACCAAGCAACGACAGACAAGTTAGACTGAGAGGAGCACAGAGACTTAAGGGTTCACTGGCAAACAACTGACAAGTTGCATTAGTAGTCTAGGGTGTTTCACTATAAGAACATTGGAGGGCCCAGTGTGAGGTTATCTGGGTGACATAATCTGTGTGGGATTGGGCTGTGTGACATCATCTGTGTGGGGTTTGGCTGTGTGACATCATCTGTGTGAGGTTTGGCTGTGTGACATCATATGTGTGGGATTTGGCTGTGACATCATCTGTGTGGGGTTATCTGTGTGACATAATCTGTGTGGGGTTTGGCTGTGTGACATCATCTGTGTGGGGTTATCTCTGTGACATAATCTGTGTGGGGTTTGGTGTGTGACATTCTATGTGGAGTTATCTGTGTGAGGTTAGCTGTGTGATAATGTGTGTGTGGTTAGCTGTGGGAGATAATCTGGTGGGGTTAGCTGTGTGAGGTTAGCTGTGTGCAGTACTGACCAATATGGCGGTTGGGAAGTGTTTTCAGGAGGCATGGCTGATCTGCTCCTGATGGCGCTCTAACGCTGGCGGACAGGTAGCTCAGGTCTGTTTCACTGATCTTCAGGGAGACGTCGGCCGCAGTTCCCACGTTCAGCTGAGATGTCCGCAAAGAATCATCACCTGAACACATGACAGACAGGCGTAAAACTCAACACAAACTCCAGACACATCACACATTCCCACCTCACTTGGACCCTGACCCTTGACCCACCTGTAATTTTAGCTGTGAAGGGGCTGCCAGGAATGTTCTTGTTATCAAATTTGACGATGATGTTGTAATCTCCCGGTGCAGTGGGCAGGTACGACACTGCGCATGTGCCGTCCTTGTTGTCTTTGCAGCTTATCTCAGCCTTGGATGGTCCCTCTACAGCAAGCGACAGACCACCTGCACAACACACCATAGACGCAGCACAGACGCAGCACACAACACACGCAGCACAGACGCAGCACAGCCACACCACAGACGCAGCACACAACAGACGCAGCACAGACGCAGCACACCACAGACGCAGCACAGACGCAGCACAGCACAGACGCAGCATAGACACACCACAGACGCAGCACAGATGCAGCACAGACACACCACAGACGCAGCACACACCAGACGCAGCAAAGGGGCAACACGCCACAGGGGCAACACACCACAGACGCAGCACACCACAGACGCACCACATATGTAGCACATCACAGGTGCAGCACAGACGCAGCACACCACAGACGCAACACACCACAGATGGTGGCGTTAGCACCTTGCATCCATTTTCAAGTCTAAGACAGATAAAAATTAGTTGCATTATCTGTATCAGCTACCTTCTGAGGTATTCTTGGTAACCACAGTGAAGGTGGCAGGCTTGTTGACCGTGCCATGACACAGGCCAGGCCCGTAGGCTGTCACCATCCCACTATCTATAGCGTCTGCATAGAACTGCAGTGGACTTCCTGTGGAAAGAGGAAGCAGTCAGACTCATGTTTCTCTCCACAGTCAGTGACTCAAGAGCTCACTCACAGATGTTTCACATTTTAAGCCGTTTTGCTAACTATTTTGTTTTTGGTATTACTGATAATTTGTTCGGTTGAATTGTAACATATGAAACATTCTCCCTTTGTCCTAGGTTAGGGTTAGGGTTAACTCTAATGCTTTGATTGTTTGACATTGTGAATGAGGCTGTTTATCAAGAACAGAACAGTGCAAAAGCAGAACAACTGAATGGCAGACAACAACATAAAACAGAGAACAGTGGTGCGTAATAGAGGGTTTATAAATCTTATTGGATTAGCTCTACTCTGGCTGCCTGAAGGGGTGGGGCGTCCCACCTGGAATGTGGTTGCCATCATACTTGATGTCCATCTCATGCAGGCCTCTTTCTGTGGGAGCGTATTTCACGGTTACCGTCCCATCCTTGTTGTCTTTGATCAGAGGCCGTGCGGTCCTCCCTGATGGCATGCGAACTTCACCTGCACACACAGAACTTGATCAGGAGATCAGTGGGCCCAGGTCAGGAGTGGCTCCTGAACAGCAGTAAGAGTCTCACCACTCAGCGCCCCCTGCTGGACAGAGAAGGGAATCAGCAGGTTGAGAGGGCGGAACGCAGGCTGCTTCGCATCTCTTTGGATAACAGGTTCCTCCGTAGCCTAAGAAGAACACATCAAATCTGATTAGCAAAGCAACTACAGGGCCCTAAAGGGTATCATTCTTAATAACACAACAACTACAGGGCCCTGAAATGGGAGAATAATGCTAATGAAATCTGTGTTTCCTACACAGTTTATCTGATACAGATGTAAAAACCAGGAAACCGTAACCATGGCAACAATAAGTGCAGCTGAGTCTGATCTCATGTTGCTTACCTGAATGTGGAAGGGGCTGTTTGGGATGTGTTGTCCTCCAAAGCGGATGGTAATGATGTATTTTCCAGGCTCCGGGGCTGTGTAGTAAATGTCAAAGGTTCCATCTACATTCTCTCGCACATCCACATCCAGCTCGGTGCCGTCTGGAGTGAGCACCTTACATGTCACCTTTCCTTTCCCTGCGGCCTTGGCATCCACACTGACTAGTGTCTCCTCTGATGTCTGAATGGTGGGCCCAAGACTGCCTACTCATAAATATAAACAACAACAATGCACACTCACAAACAAACAGCTCTCATGGACAGTACTGACATGCATTTAGACTCCAGCTGGTAGAAAAGGAGACATTTTATCTTACCGACACAATGTCCTCCAATAGACACTGAAAACAAAGAGCAGAGACACAAGAGGACAGTGAGAGGAGGCAGAATCCTTCTGTTCTAGAGCCTCTGGTGGACATCCATGGGTACCTGAGAGAAGACACTTGCTGGCGTCTCCTGTGGGCGTGGCAAGGATGGAGTAGGGAGAGTAGGGGATCTGGTCCCCCCCATATTTAATGGTGATGGTGTAGCGCCCTGTCACATCAGGTACGTAGGATACAGTGTAGGTGCCATCTTTGTTGTCATGGATACTGGCTTTCTTTGGCTTCCCCTCAGGATCCTGCAGCCATGACAACAATCACATCAGCAGAGCAAAAAAGGACATGGTATATTAAATGGACACTGCAGTCACTGTGTCTTAAATGGACACTGCACTCACTGTGTCTTAAATGCACACTGCACTCACTGTGCCTTAAAAGGACACTGTGTCTTAAATACACATTGCACTCACTGTGTCTGTTGAGATGGACAAAGAAGAGCTCACCAGGATTTGGACAGTGAGGAGACCCTCCCCTGCATCTCGGGCATCAATGGTGAACTCTACTGGCAGACTGGCCGACACTCCGGCTGGGTCCAGCCCTGGACCACTGGCCCGGACCTTACTAGCATCGTGTGCTGGGCCAGAATGGACCTTAAACGGACTGTAGGAGACACATGCATGGGTTCATTTAAGGTCATATTGGTTAGTAATATCTAACTGCTGATAGTGTCAGCACACTGCACAAATTCATACACTCCCAATACAACTCTGAATCACAGTCATCTTTAGTCACCATGTCATTTACATATACACAGTACAACAAAGGGCCCATAAACTGACCTGCGGGGAACATCTTTGTCTGCATATTTGACAGACACAGTGTATGGCCCCTCCTGAGCAGGTGTGTAGTTCACAGTGTGTGTTCCATCACCATTATTGATAATGGCAACTGGTTCTGTAGCACCTTTGAGACAGAACAGCACAGACACGACACACTTATCAGTGTCAACTGCAAAATGATGGGGAGGGTTAATAGGACATATGAGTCAGAAGGTCTTACCTGCTGGTCCATGTAGCTGCACCTGCAAGGCTGCAGCTCCAGCCTTGCTGCAGTCAACGGTGAAGGTCTGTGGGGTGTGGGCCCTGACGCCACTCCCCAGACCCGGACCAGAACACTTCACTTTACTGACATCCACCACGTCCCGCACAGGAACCCGAAATGGACTTCCTGCACAGCACAACCACAGCCCTGTTATCTTCACTCTCTCACTATCTTTCGCAACCCCTTTCACTCTTCCTCTCCCTCTCCCTCTCTGTCTCATTCTCTCACGCCTCACTCTCCCCCTCACTCTCTTTTGCTTTCTCTTTTAATACGTGATAATATAATTATCATAATCATTAATTATTTAAACACGTGTTTGATTACCTGGGATAGCCTGGCCCCCATAGGTGATGTTGACGTCATAGCTTCCTGGGAGAAAGGGAACATACTCCACACTGCAGCTGCCATCCTTATTGTCCTTGCAGGACATTTTAGCCTCGGACGCCCCCTCGATGGTTAAGCCCAAACCCCCAGTCCCTGCACCCCTGCAGGGAGAGTCAAAGCGCTCAGACCCCAGACCTGCTCCTTACCGGAATTAAAAACTACCAACTCTTCTGCTGTTTACATTCAGATGTAAAGCTGCTGGGTGAGGAGGGGCAGATAGTGTGGGTGAGTGGGGCAGGTAGTGTGGGTGGGTGGGGCAGGTAGTGTGAGTGGGTGGGGCAGATAGTGTGGGTGGGTGGGGTAGGTAGTGTGGGTGAGGAGGGGCCGATAGTGTGGGTGGGCGGGACAGTACCTTGTCTCTACTGTGAAGCAGTTGGGCTTGTTAACAAGACCTCCTTCCAGGCCTGGACCGTAGGCCCGCACGCGCGTGGGGTCACAGCCCTCTACCACAGACACACGGAAGGGACTTTTGGGAACGCCAACATCATCATAGAACACCTCAATCAGATGCATACCTGTATCACACACATACACACACACACACACATCAGAATAAAGTAATCAGTGATATATTGACACTTTAAGTCTGAATAAGTTGATTTTGTAATAAGTAGTACGATTGCTGTGGGAGTGTTCAGCCTTGGTCTGAGTTATATTGGGACTTCATGTTAAGTCTTATTTTTAGCAGTGATCTGGGGTGATGCATCTCACACATACTTGTGTGTTTACAAAGCTCTTCTATTTATGTCTGCATGTCTTCACTACCCTCTCTCTCAGTTTTCAGTCCCATAAACCTGCTGTTTCACACTGTATTTATAACCACTGTCTGCTATACAAACACCTGTTCATCTGCTCCTGGTCCAGGACCTGACGCTCACACCAATGTTGCTTGGACAGAAAAAGTTCCCCTTACGATATGCAGGATAGACACCCTGCATATCGTAAGGCCACACAGCTGATGACGTGGGTAAATTGGGAGTTCTAAGTAGGCTTTAACTTTAACCTGAAATGTCAACGAAACCTCCAAAAGTGCGTGAGCCATTTACTCTTTTCTTACCATCTTCAAATGCAGTGTACTCCACCCGATAAGCTCCATCGCCCTTATCTGTGACATAGGCCTCAGTGCTGGCGCCCGAGGGGTTGCGTATGCACACTTTGACGTGATTTCCTCCAGTCTTATTCTGGGCTCGTGCATCCACAATAAAATGTGTGGTTACCTCCTTCAGAACACCTGCAGTTAAACCAACATTCACTGAACACACGCGTACAGATGTTTATTCAACTAAACTGATTCTAATGTATCTAAAATATCATTTTAATAACTTTTACAATTTTGTTTAAGATGCATTTAATTTTGTTACTGTTGTTTAAAGCTGTTTGATCAGCGTGACTCTCACCTGTAGGTTCCACTCCTGGTCCGTATACTTTAACTCCGCTAGTGTCTACAGCAGGTTCCACCTGCATACGGATGGGGCATTTTGGCACCATCTGTCCACCGTACCTGATGCTGATGGTGTGGGGGCCGTGGGAAGGAGGTGTGTACGTGACAGCAAAGGTTCCATCTTTCTTATTAAAGATGCATACTTCTG
>NC_137512.1:26490000-26502500 GCF_041902795.1 Electrophorus electricus | reverse complement strand
TGCCCTGCCCATGTTATCATAACAGTGTACTTTCCAGGGACAACGGGGCGATAGTCACACTCATACACACCATCACCAACATCACGCATGTTCACTGGCACTTCAGCTCCACCTAAAACACACCCACCATCAGAGACAGAGCTCAGAGTGGGCAGAGAGATGGAGAAAGACGTGAGAGATGGAGAAGGTATCAGCAGAGGGCACCTACCGGGGCCTTTCACAAAGACCTGGAGGGTCCCCATTCCCGCGGCTTTAGTAAACACGCGGAAGTCCGCCACCTCCTTCACCCTGACGCCCTTGGGTTGGAGCCCTCGCCCTGTGGCCCGGCACGCATTAGCATTGGAGGCTGAGAAGAGACCAGAGACAACGTCTGAGTCTGTGATGAGAAACACTAAACTAAACAGACAGCATATTGTGTTAGTGAGCTTGGATTAGGGCTATAGCAGGATCTTCACACGAAGACTCAGATCAGATCTGTGGGATGAGGACTAGGACCTCAATTCTGTTTTCATGAAGCAAACAGGCCTACACCGTGAGGCCACATTGTGAACAGTGTCAGCCATGCACAGAGAAACACAACCCGAATTACAAACCCCGATTCCTTACTGGAAGCTGAGAAGTGCAGGAACTCTCATAATAACAGACACTTAGGTCCAAACCAGTGAGCTTTTATACAAACAGAATAAGGAGGACAAACCTCTTCCTCAGTTCCTATGCTTGCATCTATGCATTATTAACATACTTTGTCTCTATCTTCATCTGTCACTCTCTCTATCTGTCTCTCTCCATCCCTTCCACACCAACATATTCTCACACTTTCTCTATTGACTCTCTCTACCTATCTCTTTCTGTCTGTCTCTCTCTCTGTTTCTGTCTCTTTCTCTCTTAGATGCAATAGGCACTATCAAGCAGAGCTAGGGGTGCACGCACAGAGCAGGTCACAAGTCAGAGTGCTCAGGCACAGAGCAGGTCACAGATCAGCGTTCTCAGGCACGGAGCAGGTCACAGATCAGCATTCTCAGGCACGGAGCAGGTCACAGATCTGAGTGCGTGGGCACAGAGCAGGTCACAGATCAGAGTGCTCAGGCACAGAGCAGGTCACAGATCAGAGTGCTCAGGCACAGAGCAGGTCACAGATCAGTTTTCTCAGGCACGGAGCAGGTCACAGATCAGAGTGCGTGGGCACAGAGGAGGTCACAGATCAGTGTTCTCAGGCACGGAGCAGGTCACAGATCAGAGTGCTCGGGCACAGAGCAGGTCACAGTTCAGACTGCTCAGGCACGGCAAGAACCGCACCAAGCAGAGAAAGCCATAGCGAACAGAATGAGATAGGCGCAATATGAAGGGCAGGCCATGTTGCACAAAGAAGAGGAGGCGCTAGGCACAAGCCTTGTGTGATTGGGTGGTCCGTAGGTGCACCTTTAGGTTTGGGGAGGGGTTTCCCTGCAGGAGGGGTGCGCACTGACTGTGGGAGAATCTGCACTGCTGGAGAAGCAGAACTTACAGGAGCTACAACAACAAACAGGACAAAAGTGTTTCCATTTGTTAACTTGGAGATGTTGGGAGAGCAGTGGGGGAAGGTTGGAGCAGTGAAGAACACACTCACCCTCAGAGACCTGCACCTTGTATGGGCTCTTGGGAATGGGCTGTCCAGCGAAGGACACGTGGACAGTGTGGGAGCCTTCCAGCACAGGTTTGTAGGTGCAGCGGAAAACGCTGTCACCCTTGTTCTCCAGAAGAACCTCCACAGTGTCTTTCTTCCCATGAGGATCCACTATGACCACGCTGACGTCACCAGTTCCTGCTCCTGTAGGAGCACAGAGAGTAGCATCAGATACACTTCAAACTGAGAAATCACCTGCAGTGTACACACTAACAAACATACACACTCACTTGCAGTGTACACTCTAACAAACACACACACTCACCTGCAGTGTAGATGTCAAAGTAGGTGGGTTTATTGGTCATATTGCCGGTGGGCTCCAGCCCTGGACCTCTCGCCTGCACTTTGCTGGCGTCTCCGAGAGCCTTATCAACATTTACCAGGAAGGGGCTTTTATTTATGTCCTGCCCTGCAAACAGCACCTTCACCTTGGGAAGAGGAGAGGGCAGAGAGCCATCTGAACACCAGACAAATACATTCTCGCCCAGCTATTATGTGACGTAACTGTGATAAAGTCTCCACGTGAATCTACTGGGTACCTTATGATGGCCAGCCACCTTTGGCACATAGCTGACTGAGTATGTTCTCTTCTTGTCATTATTGGCAACAACTTTAGCCTAGAAAGATAGCACAGAATACCGTTAAACAGAAGCTCTGTAAATGTGTTTTGTGTGATGGATTATGTTAGCATTGTTACTCGTCAGCTCCGACACTCTCAGCGTCAGACGTGTCATCACTATCTGTCAGCACTGTCACTCACACTCAGAATGCTCATATCCTTTGAATACTCTGCTTACTGGAACAATTTTTGAAAGAAATTTGATTTTCCCAATAAATAGGTTCACAGTCCTGAATTAAAGTCAGAAATAATCGCAAAAGATCCCAAAGACATGATCATGCCTGCTTTTGTTGTTTGTAATGTTTACAGGCAGTTTATGAATGTTGCTATGAATATTTATTTCAGCTGTTTGATTCATACTCAGCATGGAATTTAGATGGTTTTCTCATTAATCAGCACAATACTGAATATCATCACAAGGTTGGTACTAGGGTGGTTGCTAAGGTTGGTATTCGAGTTGGTTCTAGGGTTGATACTAGGGTTGGGACTGGGTTTGGGACTAAGGTTGGGACTAAGGTTGGGACTGGGGTTGGGACTGGGGTTGGGACAAAGGTTGATTGGGTATGAGCTGTCCACCATCACACACCTCTTCAGTGTGGCCTTCAGGATCCTCCACATACACGATGACCTCACCAAGCCCCGCCTCCAGCGTCTCCACAGTAAATTTAGCTGGTTTTAGCACCATATTACCCTGAGGCTCAATTCCTGTGTTCATAAATTTTAAAATTAAAACATTCAACCATTACTGTAAAAAAGTGAAATACATTTAGTTTAGTGTAGTAAAATATATTTAAATATGTTGTATGAATAGCAGAGTGACACTGTGTGTTTACTGCAGGTTCGGGTTTCTGTAGCCAGTCTGAGCTGGCTCTGCAGCTGATCAAGCTCTGCCCACCTGGCCCATACGCCTTGGCCTTTTGGGGGTACAGCTGTTTGGGTTTGAGGGGGGCACCAGGCTTCAGCTTGGCCTTCGGGAACTGGGAGAGATATGTCATCACAGAATGCTCGTCCACATCTGGGTCCACAATCTCCTCAGGGGCAATCACCTGGAGGGCAGAGGTCAAAGAGCAGGTCAGAGACCAGGGTCTAATACTAAGGTTAGGGTTTGGATCAGGGAGTGCAGTCTTCATTGTCTTCATTGTGTGTGTTTGTGCATGTTTGTGTGCATGTATTTTCTGCAGTAAGCATGTGTGTGTGCATGAGTTTGTATGTGTGTGTGTGTGTGTGTGTGTGTGTGTGTGTGTTGCATGTGTGTGTGTGTTTGTGTGCGTGTGCGTTTGCATATGTGTGTGTGTGTGTGTGTGCGTTTGCATGTGTGTGTGTGTTTGCGTGTGCAAGTGTGAATGTGCGTGTGTGTGTTTGCATGTGTGTATGAGTGTGTGTGTGTGTGTGTGTGTGTGTGTGTGTGTGCATGTGTGTGTTTGCGTGTGTGTGTACGAGTGTGTGTGTGTGTGTGTGTTTGCATGTGTGTGCGTGTGTGTGTGTTTGCATGTGTGTGTGTGTGTGTGTGTTTGTGTGTGTGTGCGTTTGCATATGTGTGTATGTGCGTGTGTGTGTGTATGCTCACCTGTGGTACCCCGAGCCAGTCATCAGCCTGCTGCATGGCTTCACGAGCATTCCGCACTGGCTGGTTCGGATCCCACATCTCCCAGTCTGGACAAAGACCTGCAGACACCCGACCAGAGACAGTCACAGACCAACACATACAACACAGCAGCAAGTTTTAGGGTTAAGACTAGGGATTAAGGTCAGGGGTTAGGTGTAGGGTTAAGGGTTAGGTCTAGGGTAGGGGTTAGGTGTGGGGTTAGGGGTTACGTCTAGGGTTAGGGATTAGGGTTGGGGTTGAGGTTAGAGTTAGGAGCTAGGTCTAGGTTTGGGGTTAGGGGGTAGGTCTAGGGTTGAGGTTGGGGGTTAGGGGTTGGGTCTAGTATTGGGGTTAAGGGATAGGGGTTAGGTCTAGGGTTGGGGTTAGAGTTAGAAGTTAGGTCTAGGGTTGGGGTTAGGGGATAGGGGTTAGGTCTAGGGTTGGGGTTAGAGTTAGGAGTTAGGTCTAGGGTAGAGGTTGGGATTAAGGGTTGGGGTTGGGTCTAGTGTTGGGGTTAGGAGATAGGGGTTAGGTCTAGGGTTGGTTTGAGAGTTAGGAGTTAGGTCTAGGGTTGGGGTTTGGGGTTAGGTCTAGAGTTGGGGTTAGGGGTTAGGTCTAGTGTTGTGGTTTGTTCCTGTTCCTTCCGGAATGCAACAGCCTTTCAGTGCTGACTTTACATTGTACAGACTGAGATCAGACCACAGCACCAGACTATTCTGAATCAGAGTAGCTAATCACACCTTGATCTCTATGACACGCATGGTCTGGCACACGACTGTTTGTGATTTAGTTGCGTTGTCACCAGTGGGCTGTGAGCACAAATGCAGCCATCTGCTTTGGAATCCTCACTGATAAGACACATGATTCCTTTTTCAAACAGACGATTCCTTTTTAAGGCGGTGAGTGGTGTGGGTTGCTGGACTGGCTGGAACTGAAGGGTTGTGAGCTGGAACTGAACAGTGGAGGAGATGAGCAGTGTGTTCTCTGCACAGCCGTGTATGGTCACAGCGATGAGGCCTGAGACAGAGCTGCTTAATATCACACACGCTGCAGTAAACACAGAGCACCACCTCCTCCAACACCACAACCCCCACACTAACCCCTCCACAACCACTAACACAACCCCACTCTTCTTCCAACAAAACAGGGGAAAGGGTCACACTGAAGTACATTCCACATGGGCGGAGGAGAACTCATACTTTTCACATGACACAATAACTTACACTTACACTTTATTATTTATATTAAAAGGAAAACATAATCCTCAAAAGCTATTTGTCAAATGAGATTTTAATTACAGCTTTTAGTCCTATGAGTTCCCAAAGGTCACCACACATATCTGTGAATGACTGTGTTGTAGTTTGTGAAGTCTGTATCTAATTTGGACACTAAAGGGTTTAGTTATAAAAAGCTTTGCTCAGGGGCTTGAGCCTAGTGTGAGACCATGACAGCAATGTCTACACAGGAGCCTGAGATAACAAAAAGCCCACTGAGATACAGCAGACCTAATGCAGCAGCTGCTGAACATAGCTTAGCAACTGGCGTTATTCCCCACCCTGCAGCTCCAACACCCCGAACCCTCTCCAAATGTCTCTCCTGGAGCACTTTATTTTTCTGTTGGTTTTATGACTAATGTAAGCAACAGCAAAGGCCTACACTTTTTTTAAACTAAACCAGGTTGACTAAACCATTTTAACTAAACCCCCTCAATGTCTGAAAACAACAAAGGGATATAGGTTACTAACTTTAACTAAACCAGCTTAACTAAACTCCTCACTGACTCAAACCACTCCTATCCAGCCCAACTGAGGATAAGTGTGGTTTGCATGCTTTTCCTGGAGCACCCACCGGGGGCACAGTTGTCCACCAGGGCACCCAGTGCCTTGCCATCTCTCCAGTCACGGTTGAAGTTGTTGATGGGCAGCTGGGGAACCTTGTTCTGAATCCAGCCCAGCAGACGCTGTTTAGGAGTGAGCTTCTTCTTCTCTTCATCATCCTCATCCTCCCACATGGGCATGGAGATGGAGTAGTGCAGGATGAGAGTCCAGATCAGACCCAGGATCAGCTTCAGGTTGCCATCCACAATGGCCTTGCTGTCTGTGGAGCAGAAAAGCTGTTAAAACAGCCTGACAGGAGGAAACCAACAACAACACCAGCAGAGTAAAGGGCTAAGATGACTCCAGCAGGGAAAGAACTCCTAACATCCACTGACAATTCCTCCATCTCTGTTCCTGTCCCTCACAAACACGCTGCAACCTTCCCAGACCAGGAGAGCTCTGCGCAGCTCGTAGGAGGGTCTATTGGTGGAACGGATGAGGGTGAGGCTCCAGGCCGCATGTAGGTGCCCAGCGTCAAGACACCGCACCCTTTACGCCGAGACTCTCAAACGAACAGTCCCACTCGAAATATCTCTGCCTGGCTCTGAGAAACATCACACAGAACTGTTTCACTTACATAGCTTTCAGCATATTAATAACCAGAATGTTTTCCTTTAGCTTTTGAAAAGCCATATTTTCTATCTGAAAGGTTGTATGATGTTGATCAGCCTTCGTAAGGATTAAATGAGCCTGGGAGTGACTCTGTTTGATAAACTTGCCAACATACAACTCACACACAATCACTCACACACTAACAGATTAACATGTACATGATACAATACACTGACAAACTGACACCATACACACACATCATGTACATGATACACAGAAACACAACACACACATTATCATGAAGGTGTTTGCATCTGTGATTAGCTGGTATGGAAATTAATTGTTCCAACAAACTAAAATGGCAGATAACTCAAACTTGTCCCTCTAGAAGGGACTCAACACGTTGCTGACCTCATGTCCCCTCCACACAACTACGAGTCTGACCTTCAGGGTCTTAGACCTTTACACATGCATACACAGGCTAATTTAAGATATGCTGGGAGATATTTTCACACCCATGACTCACCCATTAATATACGGCATGTGCCAGTCAAAAGTGATAAAGACTTAGCGTGTACCCTCCAGCAGAGGTGCACTATCCCTGCTGGCCTCTTCATTCACCGCTTCCACGGACAGGATATAACACTTCTGGATCTACCATGTCACATCATACTTGCCTTCCAGTCCACCACCAGTTGCTGTGTCCTATGTGTACATATGTGTGCTACATTACACTGAATCATGGCTACACAGAGCAGGACCTGGGGAACTGACACCTCATTACAGCTGAAATCTCAAAGAAAGGTGTGTGTGTGTGTGTGTGTGTGTGTGTGTGTGTGTGTGTGTGTGTGTGTGTGTGTGTGTGTGTGTGTGTGTGTGTGTGTTCGGGGGGGGGGGGCTACAAAGAGGATGGAATAGGGCATTTCTTTTTAGCATAAGTCCCATTAAAATTCAAACTCATCCGCCCTCTCTGGCTGTAATTTAATGTAATTCAGTCTGTATAAAGAGAACTTACCTATTGATACCAGTTTGATTCGCTCCCTGTCAAGAAATTCCAAAGCCACTGACACATTTTCTAGTTTCATCTGTCTGAAGTTAGGTCTGACGTGATGCTTTCTGTACATTTTCTTTTGACTCAGAACTTCCAGCAGCGCTATGAGCTTTAGACCGTCGCCGAGGTCTTTCTGGAGATCACTGACGTTCTTGTTGACGCATTTGAGGTGCTCGTTGCACCATCTAGTAAACGTGTTTTGCTGGATCTTCTTCCAAGGCGCGTCCTCAGCGAGGTCTTTCTCCGTAGCCGGCATTTCGTCCTCTTCGCCTTCCGCGAGGTCGGTGCCCTGGTAGTACGGCGGCGGCAGCTGATCTTCCACGTGCGTGTTGTGGCTCATCTTTTCGGTTCCCTCGTTTCTTTTATACCTCTGTGTTATGGGTGTGTGAAATGTGCTTCACGTTAGTTTTGCAGAATAGTGTGAGAGGCATACACGTAGTTAAAACGTTCAAAACTTTCTTGGGGTTAAAAAATAGAAAGACTTTCGAACTTACTTGTTAAGAGCACGCTTCTGTCACGACAGTGATTAATGAAATAATCCGCTTTACTGGTACAAGGTACCTAGTCCGAGTTTTTTAATTGGCGGCCTCTTGTCAAATGTATTCGGTCCGTCCTAATGGGCGTGCGCAGAAGAATTTCACCTTTGGATAAATGAAGCTTTGCGCCAGTAAGACACACAGCGTCGTGTGACTCTCCACCCTGGAGGAACTGGAAATGAGGGCAGTGGAGCCACTGCGTGGGTTTATAAATCTTGGGGCCCCCGGGCCACGTCAGATGTGAGGAACGCCGCTGTCATGTCGCGCACATGAGCGATGAACGCCTCACACCCTGAAGGATAGCGGACACGCTGCGGATTGGTCGACGCAGAGCTACGAGGCTGTGATTGGCTGGAGCACATATCTCGCAACAGTTGAGACAATGAACTTTATTTTTACGCTTTCCGAAACGGGCAGAGGGCCGCGCGCTGACCCGCGCATCAGGCTGAGCACGCGGCCCTGAAAAGAAAGTGACGTATGGTAGCGGGAATCGCTCTAACGATCTAATATTAATCCTTTAAACATATCCAGGGAGTTGGATCAACTTTACAGACCTCTAATGAATTGGGTAACATCGATTTTTCCACAGTGTAGAAAGCGTTGCAGTCGTCATACCTCTTATATCAAACCTACAACCTGTGCACAAGAAGTGGAAGAAATATTTCATTTAGTGTGCACTAGAGAGTAAATGTGGGTTTTAACTTTAGATTTAGACAAAGGAATGTAATGTTCATGTTTCATTATTTGTTTTTTGACACTGTTAATAAAACAAATATGGTTTATTCTATGTATCTATGTATTTATTTTTTTTATTATTGCTAAATGTTTGATGTGGTTGTGTCTTGTAACATTAATTCAAAGAAAACTGAATTATTTTAATAAAATATATAAAGTGCATAAAAATCAAACAATGGATAATCAAATAAGTGTAAAGCTGTACCTAAAATCTTAAACAGTGTCTTGGGCCTGCCTGAAAGCTAGTCTGAACAGATTGGTGTTTATTCTCAGTGTAGATATGTCCACTGTCAGGCATTCAGAGGTTCTGTAACAGCTGATCCCTTTTAAGAGCTGCACAGATGCTAAATGCTTAGTGTTGACCTCAGACACGGTTAATTAACTGATGAGCTCCCAGTGACCTAAGAGGTCTGCTAGGATCCTTTTTGAGTTTCTATGTCAGATAGAAACTTTGGCCCTGGACCATTCACTGATTCACAAAGTAATAGAAGCTCAGAGTCAATGCTGGAAGATAACATAAGGATTAAAGAACAGAGTTGGTGTCTGTGGTTATTTGAGCTTCTTCCAGTAGGACAAGAAGTGTCTCATTTCTCTCCATCTCAATCAGTTAATATTCTGGATACAGTTGAATGCTGATTTAGTAACTGCTTTGACATGACTGCTAAAACTGAGATTGGAGTCTATTTGAACACCTTGGTTGCAAACCAGTGTTTGTTCCAGTTAAAAGTGTCACTTGTCTGTACTGGATAAGAATGTAAATGTCAGGGTAAATTGTAATGTGTCTGTGCTGGATTAAAGTGCAATGTGTCTGTGCTGGACTGAAGTGTAAAGTGTCTGTATTGAAGTTATGTCTAGTCTTTGTGACGTTTTGGGGGGATGCAACAGGAGATGTTGGTCTAAGATAGATAAAGATAGATAGATAAAGATAGATAAAGAAGAGATTGCTTCTGATGGTATTGTGGAATAGAGTTTAAGAGGTTTGTTTTGTTAATTCTTTACTAAACCTCTCCACACATGACACCATAGTAACATGATAGATCAGCATTTACAACTCGGTAACATTTAAAATGTTAATGTATAAAGTCGCGTTGTAAACATGTCTACTGCAAAAAGCTTGAAGGAAAAACAATTAAGTTTTAAATGAGTTTATTCCTACTTAACTGTGGTTAGTACCCCAGTAATGGTGCACAGCCTCCCAGTCCCTACTGAGCTACACAAACATGCTTCTAGAGTTTCCTGACTAGTAAGATCCACCAGAGAAATCTTACATGTATGAAGCATGACTGGCTTGTTTGCCTGAAGGTGTATTTTGGGAGAAGAACCCCCAGTGACTCAGCATGAGTGACCTTTAGTGACCCCATAGTACTCGTCTGAGACATGTCTGACCAACCAGTGTTGACAGTAGTGTACTTGGGTTTGAGAAAGGTGCCTCATAAATTAAACTAATAATGATAATAATAATAATAATAACAATAATAACAACAACCTGAAAAGAAGCACTGAGAGCTTTTTAAACTATTTCTGCAGCGTAAAATGATGGCACTCTTTTACATGTGTCATACGTCAGTTATTTTTATACAGTTTTGCAGCTTTACATTACACCATGTTTTAAAAAACAAAACAATACAATGTGGTTTATTTTCAACAAAAACACTAAAAAAACATATAAGAACCTACATGAAACATTGTTATAGAAACATCTACACTTTTGAATAACTGTCACATGGTCCTTACACAGGGGTGAAGGAGAGAGCCTTACATCAATGCTGAATACATCAAACACACTCATCATCATACACACTATATGCACTGTACACATATCATATACAGTCATACATATGTTAATGACACTATTATGCATATATCATACACCTTGAACAATATACAACACAAACTATATACAGTACACAGCTTAGGTTAAGGGTTATGAAACATTGGCCTATTTGAAAGATTGATCTAGAAACTTATAGGAAACATTGGTATATGGTATAAACCTATAGGAAACATTGGTATATAGTATAAACCTATACAAAACATTGGTATGTAGTATAAACCTATGAAAGCCACTGGTATACAAATCTATACCAAACAATAAGCCTTGGTTGAAGATTTCCCTTAGTTTTTGGACTTACTAAAAGTTTCGTCATGTGTTACTCAAATGTGCCACCAACACACACTCATCATGATGCACTCAAGGAGGTCACACACTGACCTCGTCAGCTTTATGGGCAGTAGCCAGTCACGTGGCATTCCTGTGTTTTATCTTACAGACTGTGTATTAATAAACCAGAGCAGGGAAGACACTGCTCATGGCACCAGTCCACTACACATACCCACAAACCCATCAATGACATTTCAACCCTTTGGAGAAACTCTACTGAATTCTTATATTTATTCATTTATTTTTCAAAACATGTACAGTACAAAATATACTTCTGAGTTACAAAATGACCACATTAATCCCTTCTGATGAATATCAGACATCTTATACCTATAAAGACTCATACTGAATGACATGCAAAAATTTAAGGATTAAAGTGAGGATTAAAATTAATTTTAGGATTAGGGCTCGGAGCAACTTTAGGGTTAGAGTTATGAGTAAATTTAGGGTTAGGGTTAGGATTATCTTTAGGGTTAGGATTAATATTAGGATTAACTTTAGAGTTATGTTTAGGATTACTGTTAGGGTTGGATTAACTTTAGGGTTAGGGTTAGGTGTTAACTTTATGGTTAGGGTGAAGAGTCATTTAAGCATTTACATTTTACTCACATAGGCTATATTGCAATAATCAACCTAGAATCTAAAATAGATTTTTCAATTGTATTAACATGCAAAAATAGTTTTGCTGCAAACTACAAAGCAACATTTGCTTAAATAAACACAGTAGCCTGACTAGTGACAGCTCCCTACTGACTGAGTGCTACTAAAACAAATTCAGTTCCACATAAATCTAATTTCTCAGCTCAACCACAATCATGTTCTCATTAGATTTACAAAGAAACAGAATATTTGTTGCTGTTTTAATGGTAGTCTATGAAAGAGGGATGAAAAGGGTATATTGCTTTATTCTTGTCTCCTGCTAAGAGGAAACTGAATTTGTTTCCTGTTGTTCATTACAGAGGCTGCAGTTGGAAGCCTGGTGACGGCATGCAGGAGTATGTGTGATTAGCTTTATAGAATCACCACACAGCCTTCACTGTAACTTAGAGTTAGCAAATATACTTTAATGTTCAAAATATTCATATTATTATAAATAACGATATTGTAAAATGGTAAGATGATATGATTACAAACTTTTTTCCTCTAAAGTTTCTGATTATATAAAACATCTAATAAGGACTTATTAGAAACATCACAAAACAACTGAAAATAAAAAATTTTTAAATGAGAGATTTTACCACCTTCAAAAATTAGATAAAGATAGAGAACCCTATAAGACCACAGTATCTAAACCCTAAATGTGTCTAAATGTGTTAGCAGAACTTCCACCCATAACTACTCATTACCAGTTTATTTATTTAGAAAGAAAATATCCACACGGTTTTAACTATGAAGAGTATGTGATTTGTTCTGTCTTCCCAGATCAAACAGTAAACAGATCATTAAAGTCTTTGATGATGTTAGGTGTCTACTGAAGAAGGTTTGGTTTTATAATCCTAATAGTCCTCTAATATGTCTAGTGGACATATTCAAAAAACCTCTAAAGATCACATAATGTGTGTGTTTTTCTGATAGTTGGACAGACAAACATAAATATTCTTCTTAAAGTAAACCATTTACATTTACAGCATTTAGCAGAGGCTCTTATCCAGAGTGACTTACAAAAATGCTTTGTCGTTTACTCATAGAATATATCCTAGTACAATACAGTAGGTTAGAAT
>NC_137512.1:26455000-26487500 GCF_041902795.1 Electrophorus electricus | reverse complement strand
TGGGAGTTAGGTGTAGAGGTTGGGGGTTATCTTAGGAGGTTGGGGGTTGGTGTAGAGGTTGGGAGTTGGTGTATCAGTTGGGGATTGGTGTAGAGGTTGGAGGTTAGGTTAGAGGTTGGGGTTTAGGTGCAGAGGTAGGGGTTGGTGTAGAGGTTGGGGGTTAGATGTAGAGGTTGGGCTTGGCAGGTATTTCTCCACCTGTTGCTCGCTCCCATCTGTTATCTTTTCTAGCTCCTCCCTACAGTGCAACAGCTCCAGTTCCAACTCTGCCCGCTCCTTCTGACTGGTCTCAAACAGGTCCTGTAGTTCCCTCAGGTCAGTCCGCACCCTATCACACTAGAACACATACACAGCAGATGGAAACATGGTCCATAGTATGTGATGCTTGCATTCACAGAGCATCCATGCCTTAATTCTCATTCACACTGCAACTCCTCTGACAAAAACGAAAGAATGTTCCTCCCAAACCATGGTGCAACATAAAACAAAACAAGTGCAACAGACAACACTCTACACGAGTGCAAACAATACAATACAGTGCAATAATATCATACAATAAATAAATACAGGACACGACGAGTACGCAATGAACAGACAGTGCATTTATTTTTATCAGTATGCAGTACTGGGAATATGTAAAGTGGGTTGTGCATAGGAGTCAGTGACATGCTATACTGAACATAGCAGTCACCAGTAGCAACTAGAACAGTTCAGAGTACAGTGCTGATTTAGTACAGTATTCTAGCAGCAAGTAGGAATGATGTGCAAGAGTGCAAAAGGATATATGTATGTAAAGTGTGTATGTGTATAAAGCATATATGTGTGTAAAGCATATATGTGTGTAAAGTTTGACTTCAGCAACTACTCCGATACAAAAACAGTGTGTGTGTGTGTGTGTGTATGGGTGTATGTGTGTGTGGGTATGGGTGTATGTATGTGTGTATCGATATGTATGTATGTATGTGTGTGTTTGTGTGTGTGTGTGTGTGTGCGTGCGTGACTGTGCATGTGTGTATGTGTATAGAAGTGTCCATTTGTTGGAAATGGAATTGGAATTAGCCAGCATTTAAACATTTAACAGAGTTCAGCCATTTGCCAACATTTGCCAACATTTAACCCCTCTGACCAGGTTACTATATTATACTTAGACACTAGAGGTCTTTTTCATACTATATGTCTAAAGACAAAGGTGTCAGAATAATGCTAATTTTCAGTCATACGTGTAGTGATTCATAGAAAATTAGATACTCAAAGCACTCTAAGAATGAATGTTTAATGACTATATCACCATAGCTACCTGGTTCCCATTTCCTTCCCTAGTGCGTCTGCCCCAGCGGACAGGTGCCCATCTTACCTGCCTCTGCACCTGCTCAGCTCGCTCCTCCGCCTGCTTCAGCTGGTCCCGTAGAGACAGCACCTCGGAGAAGCCTCCACCCAAGCTGCCAGGTGGGAGCGGCTTGTCTTCAAAGGAAATGTTCTTCTGGATACAAACATCCACCAGCCTGTGGTTTGATCCTGATCCCTCGGGCTTCACAGCCTCTCCTGTGCTTTCAGAGCTGGTCAGAGATGCAGAGTAAAGTAACATATTAAACTCAACACAGTGCTATACGTGTGTGTGTGTGTATGTGTGTGTGTGTGTGTGTGTGTGTGTGTGTGTGTGTGTGTGTGTGTGTTTGTGTGTGTGCGCGTGCATATAGTTGTACTTTCAGATGGCAAAATGAAATAGTGGGAGTTGCTGGTAATGAAGGGAGCGAGAGAGATAGAGAGAAAGAGGGAGAGAGGGGGAGAGTATGTGTGTGAGAATGTGTGTATGTAGAGTGTGTGTGTGTGTGTCTGTCTTTGGCCAGTAGATATGTTAGTATGGCTGGTAAGATACATATTTAAAAATTACTTTTCTTACTTTATCCTCATTTTCCAAGTACCACCGAACTGCAATCAGCCCTTCCAATGTGCACAAAATGTTTTTTTAATTAAAGGAATATTTCAAATTAAATGAATTGTCTTCCAGCAAATAAAATTGCCTTAGCTACATAAAGGTGTGGAGTTACTGCTGTAAAACGCGTCCTCTGCATTGGCACATGTGTGTGGTCAGTCAGAGCTCTGCACGATCAGTAAACTGTACAGTTATGTGCCATACGTCCCCACATCTCTGAGCTGTGTTCAAATATATGACACATACGTTATATAAAGGACTGTAATCTTATACCCTCATTAGTGTTGTTAACATTGTGACTCTCAGACCACTCAAGAATTCAAGAATCAGTGTGAGAGGGAGAGAAAAACCGTGTTTAACTCTGTGTGTGTGTGTGTGTGTGTTGTACCCTGTACACTGTATCAGCTGTAATCTCTGTGCCAGTCTGCTGTTGGCCTGCTTCAGTGTCTCACACTCTGCTTTTACTCCAGCATATTCTCCCCTCAGCTGCTCCATCTCACCTGGACAAACAAACACTCAGTCAGTCACTCAGTCACTCACTCACTCAGTTGCTCCATCTCACCTGGACAAACAAACACTCAGTCAGTTAGTCTGGCAGTCATTCAGTAAGTCAGTTATTTTCACAATCAGTTATTCAGTCTTTTATTCACTCAGTCACTCTGAGTCATTTATTCTTTCAGTCAGTTGTCAGTTATCAGTTATTCACTCAACAAAACTATTAGAGGTATAATGTGTGCAGAGGTAAAGATCAGGGCCAGTGTCCGGGGGAATAACAGTTTGAGGAATATCAGTGCGGGGAATAACAGTGTGAGGAAATATAGTGTGAGGAATATCATTGTGGGGAAATATAGTGTGAGGAAATATAGTGTGAGAAATAACAGTGTGAGGGCTAACAATGTGGGGAATAACAGTGTGGGGAATAACAGTGTGAGGAATAACAGTGTGGGGAATATCAGTGTGGGGAATAACACTTTGAGGAAATATAGTGTGAGGAATAACACTGTGAGGATTAAACGTGTGGGAAATAACCAAGAGCCCATAGGTTGCTTCCAGTTTAACAAGTACAACGTGATACGTTGATGGTCATAGAATTCAGATGACTGAGATCTGGGGTAGTGAGCAGCTCAGAATAACATGAACTTGTCTGATGTAAATGTACAATGTTTTGATTTGGAGTGTCAATGTGAGAAATGAAAATGCTGACAGATAAACTGATCCAGTCAAAGACAACCAGGTCAAGCTTAGTGTTTGAGCTTGGGTTAGAGTTAAGGTTTACGAGTTAGTGTTAGGGTTATGGTTTAGGAGTTAGTGTTAGGGCTAGGGTTTAAGAGTTAGTGTTAGGGTTTAGGAGTTAGGGTTAGTGTTAGGGTTTAGGAGTTAGCGTTGGGGTTAGGGTTTGGCTTTAGGAGTTAGTGTTAGGGTTAGAGTTTAGGAGTTAGGGTTTGGAGTTAGTGTTATGGTCAGGGGTAGGCTTTAGGAGTTAGTGTTAGGGTTTAGGTTTAGGAGTTCGTGTTAGGGTTAGTGCTAGGGTTTAAGAGTTAGTGTTAAGGTTAACCCCTAACGGCTGGGGTTCTTTACAACGTTCACATTCTTCCAAGTGTTTCAACATGTGATGTCATTCTCTCACTAATGACATCACCCTCTCATTAGTGACATCACCCTCTTGGTATGTGTGCTACCCCCCTTCCAAACACACGCGCTGTGCTGGAGGCCTCTGACTTTTATTAAACACAGAGTGATTGATGCTTCTGGCTGCAGTGTGAAGACACCTTTGGAGATGACATGTATGCTCCTTCCACACTGATCTCAGCACAGGCAGCAGCGTGTGAGGGCAGCCTGACCTTCAGGAGCCAAAATAAAGATCTGATGGGCCACAAGTGCAGTGTGATGTGATCAGACCTCCTGAAGATGATCACTCTGAACACTTAAAGAAGGTCTGAACAGAACCAGTGCAGAGAACCTGGGCCATGGACTGGGCTCCTTTACAGTTGCCTGGGTGATTGCAAGCAGCGCCAGAACAATTTTAACTTTCTCCCCCCTCTCTTCTCTCCCCTCTCCTCCTCTTTCTTCTCTCCTCTCCTCTCCTCCTCTTACCCCTCTCCTCCTCTCTCCTTTCCTCTCCTCTTACCCTCTCTCCTTTCTCCTTCTCTCCTCTCCTGCTCACGCCGTTGGCTCTTCATGGCGATTTCTGCTCGTAGTGTCACCATTTCCAGCTCGTACTCCTGTGCTGAGCTCTCCATGCAGCCGAGTTCAGCGCGGAGTCGGCACAGCTCCTCCTGCAGGCTGGCAATGTCATTCTCACGCTCTCCTGCGGCTTCCTCAGCTCCCTGCTGGAGCAGCCGCACCTCCTCCCGAGCCACGCGTACCTCCTCTTGTGCCTCCGCCAGCTCTCGCTCCTTCTGCTCATCCAGGGCATCCAACTCCTCCTGAGCAGATTGCAGCTGGGCTGGAGATACAGACAGACAGAGAGAGAAACAGACAGAGGGAGAGAGACAGACAGATAATTTCTGACTCACTCTTCCAGTAGGTGGTCCTATTTCTTCCAGATGTCTGCAGGGTTGAGGGTGTGGTGCAGGATTATTGCTGTTCCTGGGATTACGCGCTTGTGGATTGAGATTGATGACATCATTCCTGGGGTGTGTTGGAGTCACTGCTCCATCTTAGGGGTCACAGCCCTTATACTTCTAACCAATATTGTTTTATTAATAATTTAAAAAGCATTTTAATATAATGGATTAAAGTTTGTTTCTAAAACAAATATAATTTGGGAAAGTTGTTACCCTACATATGAATTCAGTTTCAAAACACGTGCATGTGTGTGTTTGTTGTTTGTGTGTTTTATTGTTTGTGTGTCTTGGCCCCTCAGGATTGTTACCTTGTAGGCACTGAATTTGCAGAGTGAAGGCTTCCGCCTGGTGGGCACTGGCCAAGCGTTCATCCTCCAACAGACCTGCACATCAGCAGATCAGCAAAGATATTAGACTGGAGATACTAGAAGAGTGGGAGGAACACTGGGATAAAACGTTCCTACAGTGAGAGGAACATTGGGATAAAACGTTCCTACAGTGAGAGGAACATTGGGGTAAAACATTCCTACAGTGAGAGGAACATTGGGATAAAACATTCCTACAGTGAGAGGAACATTGGGATAAAACGTTCCTACAGTGGGAGGAACAGCATGTGCTATATGTGCGTTCTGCTCTCTGTGTCAGAAGCCCTGCTGTGTGACTGGTGGCCTCAGCACTGTGGAGGAAGATGTTCCCACTCTCTGAGCATGCTCAGTGGGGATGAGTGATGTCATCAACCAAGTTGGAGCTAGGACAGCATGTCTGGAAGCTTCTGTGAGGCTGCAGCTGTCGTCCCATTCCACACACGCCAGCCTGACACACAGTCTCTCCACACACGTTATTCAGGGTGGATGTGGAGGGTGGAGGTCTGAACTCACCCTGTAGTTCTGCTCCACTCTCATCCTGCTTCTGGGATGCATCTCGCACCTCCTCCAATTCCACTAGCAGTTGGAGCACCTGAGCCCTCAAATCCTCCAGCTCCACCTGTTCCACCTGCTCACACAGCATATGCTCCGCCTGCTCCGCCTTCTCTTGCTTCTCCATCAGGGCCTCCACTGTCTTTAGCTCACTACTCTTGTCTACACCAGCAAAGAAACATGTGACAAACATGTGAGAAACACTATCACTGCAAACAGTAGATAAAGATACAACACAACAGAAATACCCGACATTTCTTTACAGCTCTTTACTGCCACTGTTGAACACAGAATATTTCAAACTCAATTCTGTCTTTCCTTTTTACCAATATAACAAAGATGTTATATTTGACCTTTTCACTTTTCCTTCTCTACTTAGTCGAGGACAAACATGTTATATTTTACAACAGCAGCAGACTAGTATCTGAGATCTTTTATAAGAATTCATCCTTCATATGAGAATAATCATATAAGCACAACATCAGGAAGACTGACTCACCTACAGTATGGGTGAATGTGGGGGGTATGTGTGGGGTATTTGTGGGTGTATATGTGGGTGAATTTGAGGGTGTATGTGAGGGGTATTTGTGGGGTATGTGTAGGTGAATGTGTGGGTGTATTTATGGGGTGTGTGTGTGGGTGAATGCGTGGGGCATGTGTGGGTGAATGCGTGGGGTATGTGTGGGTGAATGTGTGAGGTATCTAAGGCTCTCTCTGTAAACTCCCGCTTCCACTAGTTCAGGTGAAGGTTAGATGGCCCTCATCAGTCACAACTTTTTAGGGCTCGTTAGTGAGGCGTTTAGGGACACATAGCGATGCTGCCATCTAGTGATGTATTAGCAAAACAACAGCTAGATGCCGATACATTTGAATTTATGTACATAAACAGATGTATACAATCCTCTACACTTAGAGTAATACACACATGCAAACACAGTCACCCACATACGATCGCTCACACACATACACAGTCACAAACATGCACACACATGTACACACACAATCACACAGACATACACACACACATACATATTTACACAAACATACACAAACACAAATACACACACACTCACACAATCACAAATAAATGTGCACACTAATACACGCACTCATACACAAACACACACACACACACACACACACACACACACACACATGGGCGCACACACATGCATCAGTGTATACATAAATGAACAATATATACAATTAATTAGCCAAAGCTAAAGAGTTCAAACAGTGAACAGGGTTATCAGTCTCGGAGGGGACAGATTCAGCAAAGACAGACGAGCATCTGATCATCTGATCACATGATCTGAGGGACCAGGATGTAGAGGAGGGTTCTGGTAATTATGTAATGAAAGAGCAGAAGCACTAAGCCCCTCCTCCAACCAACAAGAGATGCCTAACCCTCCACAGAAGGTTCTAGAAAATGAGTTTTGCTCTAAAATGGAAAAACAGTGTTTCACTTTCAAATCAGCCTTTTAAAAAACAGAAGCTTTTCAGTTTCACTGGAATTATGGTGACAAATGTTTTCAGATTCACATGTGTGTATAAATGTATAAAACACATGTACATACACACATGCAAATCTGTGTGAATGAGTGTGTGTATGTGTGAAAGAGACAGAGAGAGAGAGAGAGAGAGAGAGTCTGTATGTGTGTGTGTGTGTGTGTGTGTGTGTGTGTGTGTGTGTGTGGTGTGTGTGTGTGTGTGTAGGAGGAGTGGGGATGGCAAAGCACTAAGATCCTCTAGGCTGTAGTGATAAGATTGAGGGGGTGAGCAGTGTGTAGGCAGTGTGTGTGTGTGTGTGTGTGTGTGTGTGTGTGTGTGTGTGTGTGTGTGTGTGTGTGTCAGTTATTGTCAACAACTCCTGCTTTGGGATGAATATGGGGTGAATGTCCCATTCTAACCCTAATCCTAACCCTAAACCTACCCGAAACCTAATCCTAATCCTAATCCTAACCCTAAACCCTAACCCTAACTCTAATCCTAAACCCTAACTCTAATCCTGAGTCTCTGAGGGTTTACTGCAAATGGCCCTCAGGTGGAATCAAGAAGAACGATCACACTCATATCCAACTGCTTTCTTCAGTTCACAGATTCATATATTCATATATCCATTTTGAAGCATTTTGTCATGTTGAACACTGAAACATGACAACACTTATGACCTTTAACCCTAAACCCTGGTTAGTCTGCAGGATCCGCAGCTCCAGAGCTGAGGTGTTGATAAAGGTAAAACACTCGTGAACCTCCACACACGATGATGTAACACATGAGGTTGGACACGACAAACATATACGACAGACCAGCACACAATGAAAATACTATTACCCCAAGTTTCCACAACACGAAGAACTGCATTCTCTGAATTCCTTTCTGTGGTTGAGTGTGTGTGTTGTGAAGCCTCCCACTCCCTGTATGTGCTGAGCGCCTGACAGCTCTGTCTGAAGCCAACCTCACACTACAGACTGTGAAAGCTTGTAATATCACAGAGATTCAGCCCACACTAGCGGTACACAAGAACACACACACACACCGGCGACGCCTGTACCTGTACGGGGAACTACTCCATCAGAGCTCATATGAGTTCATGCCAACCAGAGATCCACACAGCTGTGCACAATTCTTCTGCCCAAGTAAGAGTGCTTCACCAAACCGTCTCTCTCTGTGACTCCCTCTCTCCCTCTCCCACTCTGTGACTCTCTCTCTCCCTCCCTTTCTCTAACTCTTCCACGCATGTTTCCTCTGTTTCCTTCTCCCTCTCTCTCTCTCTCTCTCTCTTTTCTCTCAGCTTTTTAACAACTTCTTTTACCCTTTAAGACCATGTGTTAGCAATGATGTGCTCACTAGGTAAGGAGTTGTGTGTGCACATGCGTGTGTGTGTGTGTGTGTGTGTGTGTGTGTGTTTGAGAGAGTATGAGTTGTACCTGGGGAACCCAGAGCTTCTTCTAGAAGTGGTGGCAGGCGTAATCCATCCATGGTTTCCACAACGCTCTGGGAGGAGAAGGCTGGAGTCTGCACACCCACCGACGCTTAATACACACACACACACACACACAGACACACAAACAAAAGGGAGGCTTATAGAACACACACACAGTGCACAGGGGAAAGTCTGGGGTCTGAAGAGACTTGTTCCCCTGAAAAAGTGAAGGAGGAGAGGAGGGAGAGAGAAGGAGAGGAAGAAAGGGAAGAGAGAGACTGAGGGAGGAGGAGAGAAAGTTAGGGTTAGGGTTAGGGTTAGAGAGGTTAGGGTTAGGGTTAGGGTTAGAGAGGTTAGGGTTAGGGTTAGAGAGATTAGGGTTAGGGTTAGGGTTAGGGTTAGAGAGGTTAGGGTTAGGGTTAGGGTTAGAGAGGTTAGGGTTAGGGTTAGAGAGATTAGGGTTAGGGTTAGGGTTAGGGTTAGGGTTAGAGAGGTTAGGGTTAGGGTTAGGGTTAGAGAGGTTAGGGTTAGGGTTAGGGTTAGAGAGGTTAGGGTTAGGGTTAGAGAGATTAGGGTTAGGGTTAGGGTTAGGATTAGGGTTAGGATTAGGGTTAGGGTTAGGTTAGGGTTAGGGTTAGAGAGGTTAGGGTTAGGGTTAGAGAGGTTAGGGTTAGGGTTAGGGTTAGAGAGGTTAGGGTTAGGGTTAGGGTTAGAGAGGTTAGGGTTAGGGTTAGGGTTAGAGAGGTTCAGCTATATCCGGCTTTGCTCTCATGTTATTTCTCTTTGTTTCTTTGTCTGTTGCTGAGAACTGTGTGTCCTGTCCCAGCGCCCAACACACGTCAGGCACTGCTGACTGCTATTTTCACCTCCTGCTCTAGTGCCTGACCAACACTCTTTAAAACTCTCAGCGTTCAGTCTGCTCCAAACGCCCTGTGTGTACGTTCGATGACGAGGTTCTTTTCTGTTTCCTCCGTGTTCAAACTAACCAGAAACTTTTATCCAGTCTAGAAGTGTCTCCTCCCTCTGCTGCTAACACAGCTGGATTCATATCTACGCAACACATCAAAAATGCATTGCACGCACGCACACACACACACAAGCACATGCACACACACACACACACACACACACACACAAGCACACACACACACACATACACACATTGTGAATGACTCCAGGGAGATGCAGGCTGCTGGAACCCTTCTGTAGTCCTGAGAATTTTGGTCAGTCGCTTCCTCACTCACTCTCTGTCTGTTAGGCTGCAGCTGTGAGAAAATGACGCACAGAGCACAGGAAGTGGGTCTATACTTGTGTTTCTGAGACAGATACAGGCTGAGAGGGAGAAGACAGACAGTGTGTATGAGACTAAGAGAGAGTAGTGATTAATTACTCTGAATACTGCACTGAACCCAGAATACTGCAAGACAGTGTAACCCAGAACATTACACCCAAACTGCTGCACCCTAACCCTTAAGCCCTAACTCCTAACTGGAGTCACCAGAATAGATGTGTGTGTGTGTGTGTAGGTTCAGATACATACTGTGCTGACACATATATCCACATAGGGGACAACTGCATATAAGGGTCCTCTATAGCTGTTATCAGTCTGTTTCAGATGTATGTACTTGGGGTTGATAACTAGCCTTTGTTCTCCACACAACTGGAATTGTCCACTTTTTAAAAAGCTGGATATTTATGCTTATAAAAATGGTGACTTACAACTTAAAATTCACTTTAAAATGTATGGCACCTTTAGGTAAAACTGTACAGCAGTACTGCTACTAACCCTAACCCTAACCCTTAACCCTAACCCCTAACCCTTAACCCCTAACCCTTAATGCTTAACCCTAACCCTAACCCTAACCCCTAACCCTAACCTAACCCTAACCCTTAACCCTAACCCTAATCCTAACCCCTAACCCTTAACGCCTAACCCTAACCCCTAATGCCTAACCCTTAACGCCTAACCCTAACCCTAACCCCTAACCCTTAACGCCTAACCTTAACCCTAACCCTTAACCCCTAACCCTCATCCTAACCCCTAACCCTTAACGCCTAACCCTAACCCCTAACCCTTAATGCCTAACCTTAACCCTAACCCTTAACCCTAACCCCTAACGCCTAACCCTAACCCTTAACCCTTAACGCCTAACCCTTAACCCTAAACCCTAACCCTTAACCCTAACCCCTAACCCTTAACGCCTAACCCTAACCCTAATCCCTAACCCTTAATGCCTAACCCTAATCCTAACCCCTAACCCTTAACGCCTAACCCTAACCCCTAACCCTTAACGCCTAACCCTTAACGCCTAACCTTAACCCCTAACCCTAACCCTTAACGCCTAACCCTAACACTTAACCCTAACCCCTAACCCTTAACGCCTAACCTTAACCCCTAACCCTAACCCTTAATGCCTAACCTTAACCCTGACCTTAACTCATAACCCTGACCCTGCAAGTGTAAGTTACCTTTCTGCAGCTGTAACAGACTGTAACTGTAATACATTTGAATTTTTTGTATACTGATTATGTAATTCTTGTACATGTATTACTACTCAATCCTCTCAATGTTAGAGTCAAACTGAAAATCTCTTACACACATGCAAAACAACTTTACAAACACACAATACACAGACCCACAAATCTCACTAATGCACACACACACACACACACACACACATCTGCACATAAGTGTATGGACTCACACACTCAGCACTTAACTCCATGTTTTCCTCAGACTGTGAACTGTTGCTGGGCAACAAGAGGAAAAATGAACTTGAGAAATAGGACAGCTTGGATTGTTTTGCAAGATTAAAGCCATTCTGAATATTTCAGTACAACAGAACTTAAATCTGAACTATCTGTGCCAGTGTGTAGCACTGTGTGTTCAGGCAACACAGAGCACCCACTAGAGGCCAAGGCTTCAGTAACATGCTACATGTTTGCAAAAGAGAGTCTGCATGATAGAGGCCCATCTGAATGACATGAAACTGAATACAATATTGATACACATACACACACTCACACATTCTCTTTCTTTATTACCAACCCTGCATTTACACAACACTTTGTTATTCTGCACTTAACAGCTTCCACTGACTCCTTCATTGTAGCAAAACCACCATCCACACAAACCTGGACCCCGAGGGTTAGGGTTTGAACACATCTGCCACAGACAGACTTGCTCCTCCTGGTGGAATCTTTGGGAAATGAAAACTCTGTCAAGGACGTGGGGTACAGTGTCTGCCAGCAGAGGGCAACATTGTTCATCTAGTGCAATAGTTCAAGACTGAGGCCACTAAGGGTACCTGTTTAAATGACATATTTCATTGCAAAGGAGTAAAATAGGATGAAAGTGTTTCAGGAGTTCCATGGACAACGTTTATAAATGTTGTATATGAAAGGTCTGATGAATCCTGAAGATTTTCAGTGACATTATTTATTTGTCAATTAAATGTGTATTTATCACAGTTAATAATGAATGGTTTTTTTATTATTAAAATAGCAAGAGGTCAAGGGTTATGGTTTTATTTCATATTGACCATTTTCATCAAACATTTTCTATGCATAAAATCACTTTTAACATAAATATTAAAAATGTATTATGTATTATGCCTGCATGTACATACCCAAGTCCAAGCAGACTTTTACTTTCACAGCACAGTGGGTAGCACGGTGGCTTGGTGGTTAGTGTGTGTTCCTCTCAGCACTCATGTCTGAGTCCCTATCTGGATGAAGATTTCATGTTCTCCCTGGGTCTGTGTGGGATTCCTTGGGTTTCCTCCCACAATCCAAAAACATGGATGTTAGATCAATTGGCTATCCCAAATAAATCATGATTGTGTGTCTGCATGTTGTCCTAGTGTGTGTGATTGTGTATCTGCATATTCAGTGGCTCTGTCCTGGGTGTTGTGCTCTCTCCCAGTGGTGGGTTGTGCTCTATCCTGGGTGTTGTGCTCTCTCCCAGTGGTGGGTTGTGCTCTATCCTGGGTGTTGTGCTCTCTTCCCTCCGTGCACCTGATTCAGTCCCCTAGGGGGCTGAGGTTTCCAGTTGAGAGTACGATGTGTGCAATTGACTGCACATATGGTGTTAATTGTAAAGTGACCTTGAATGGTGCTCTATAAATACAACTATATATTACATAACATGTATATATACACTCCCTGGCCAAAAAAAAGGTCACACACTCTAATATTTCGTTGGACCGCCTTTAGCTTTGATTACGGCACACATTCGCTGTGGCATCGTTTCCACAAGCTTCTACAATGTCACAACATTTATTTCCATCCAAAGTTGCATTAATTTTTTCCCCAAGATCTTGTATTGATGATGGGAGATTTGGACCACTGCACAAAGTCTTCTCCATCACATCTCAAAGATTCTCAATGGGGTTCAGGTCTGGACTCCGTGGTGGCCAATCCATGTGTGAAAATGATGTCTCATGCTCCCTGAACTACTCTTTCACAATTTGAGCCTGATGAATCCTGGCATTGTCATCTTGGAATATGCCGATGCCATCAGGGAAGAAAAAATCCATTGACGGAATAACCTGGTCCTTCAGTATATTCAGGAAGTCAGCTGACCTCATTCTTTGGGCACATAATGTTGCTGAACCTAGACCTGACCAAGTGCGGCAACCCCAGATCATAGCACTGCCCCACAGGCTTGTACGGTAGGCACTAGGCATGATGGGTGCGTCACTCCAGCTGCCTCTCTTCTTACCCTGATGCTCCCATCACTCTGGAACGGTAAATCTTGTGCTCATACTTTCACTATTAAACATCCCTGAGTTCTACTGTTGTTTTTCTACCATTTGATTTCACCACACGTTTAAGTGATCGCCGATCACGATCATTCAAGATTTTTTTCCGACCACATTCCTTCATCGAAGATGATGTTTCTCCACTGTCCTTCCACAATTTAATAATGCATTGGACAGTTCTTAACCTGATTTTAGTAGTTTCAGCAATCTCCTTAGATGTTTTCTCTGCTTGATGCATGCCAATAATTTGACCCTTCTGAAACAGATTAACATCTTTTCCATGACCACAGTATGTGTCTTTCAGCATGGTTGTTTAACAAATGAGAAATGAGAAGCTACTCACTGCATCAGTTTGGGTTAAATAACTTGTTGCCAGCTGAAACAGAATCACCATTCAGTAATTATCCAATGGGAGGCTCTTACCCATTTGCTTAGTGAAATCCAAGTGGTGACCTTTTTTTGGCCAGGCAGTGTATATTTCATTAACACCCCCCAGTGAGCAAGCTGTGTGTGTTAACTCTCTCTCAACACACACACACACACACACACAGACACAGACACTCTGTCTCTCAACACACACACACTCTCTCACTCAGCATTATTTTCACTCAGTCCTTAAGGCTCAGGTGGTAAATTACCAAAAAGGCCATTTTGTCTGTTATCAGTGATTACTGAAATCACAGCAGCCAGAGACGCACGTCACAGTTTCATATAATCCGACAGGATGGAGGGTGGGAGAAAAACGCCTCGCTCAGACTCTTCAAACACAAAGTACTGCAGTACTTTATTTTCCACTAAAGCTCTACATGCTCACGGTAGAGCCAGAGGTAGTGTTGGGGTTTATCCAGTGTTGGGGTTCTGTGTTGGTGTGGGTCTTAGCCAGGGCCCAGGTTCTACCCCAGGTTCTGCAGATGTCCCCAGTTCCTCCAGATTAGGGAGAGCAGCAGGGCCATCAGCGCGGTGGCCAGCAGGTGCTGGCGGCTACGTACGGCTGGCGTGATGAATCTGGCTGCCGTGGAGACGCAGACGAGCAGCAGCGTGGCGACAGCCAGAAGCACACTGATGACCTTCCCCAGCAGCACGCGGCCGGATGGCCCTGCCCCCTCCACATGCCCCGCCTGCTGCTGCTGCAAATCCTCCATCTTAGACAGCCGTGTCTGACAGGACTCTAGTGCCTCCTGGTGGAAGGAGCACAAGACATTTCTCTCAGACCTTCAAAATGGTTTTGGAAATAATTTCTCAGATTACCATATTAGTATGTGTAGTACTGAGTGTCATCTGAACTTTCATCTGAAACTATCTAGGACTAGACTGTAACTGTTCAGACAAAAAAAAAAACCTACATGGGTAACGCAGACACTTAGACTATGAACTCACTGCAGACTGTAGAATCTGTCACTCACAGCACAAACAGACCTACATCGTAGAAAGCGCTACAGTTCTCTTCCCCCTGGCTGTGTGCGGGATACCTGCAGGTCCCTGGCTGTGTGCGGGATACCTGCAGGTCCCTGGCTGTGTGCGGGATACCTGCAGGTCCCTGGCTGTGTGCGGGATACCTGCAGGTCCCTGGCCCTCTCGTTAGCCTGGTAAGCCACTTTCTCCGCGATGCTTGCCAGCTCCTGCTTCAGGTCAACCATCTCGCGCTGGTGAAGTTCCACCAGCACATTCAGCTGCTCCTCCAGACGTTCTATCCTGTGACGGAGGAGGAGAAGGAGGGAGTGAGAGAGGAGGTGGGTGGAAAGGTGAGTGATCCACAACAAGCCACAAAAGGCACTACAAGTTGTATAGACCAGTTTAAGTCATATAAGCCAATACTGGCCATATTCGGGCCATGGAAACCGTGGAAGTCAACACACTGTAGGGTACATGTAAGTTATCAGAATTGATCAGAGCAACGCAGTGTTAAAGCTGAGCGCTCACCTGTATCTCTCCTCCTCCAGAGTCTGCGTGAGGAAGCTGTCTCCTTTTAGCTCTTCATTCAGAGTCTCCATGTCCTGAGCCAGACGCACCTGAGAACGGCGGATTTCCCGGAGCTCGTCCAACACCATGCTAATGGTGCCGTCACCGTGGTGAGAGACAGCAGGGTTGCCGTTACTGTCGGAGGAGGCTGAGGTGCCCGTCGAACACTCGTCATCACTATGGTACTTGGATTTGCCAACTATGGTTGCACTCCCACCGAGAGCCCGCCCTCCACTCTCCTCCAAGGTGTTCTTGAAGTGGGCAATGTTGTCTGCGCTACCAAATTTGTTGCGGATGAGGTTGGCAAACTCCCTGGACTTGCTGAAGAAAAACGGCGGTGAGAGTGAAACCCCAGGACCGATGGTTTTTATTTTGTCCCAAGGATGCCGTCCACTGCCACTCATGTCCTTCAGAATGTCCTTGGACAAATCTTTGGACAAGTCCTTGGCCAAGTCTTTGGACAAGTCCTTGGCCAGGTCTTTGGGGCTGCTGTGTTTGGAGGAGAGGGTGCTCTCACTGTCCTTCATGCGACGGTGGTACTGCTCCAGCTTCTTCTGTAGCTGGCTGATGCTGTGTGCTGACTTCTGGTTCTTTTTTTCAAACACCTGTCTGATGCGTGCCACCTGCTGCTTGTCCGCCATGTTCACCAGCTTCAGGAATTCAGCCACATTGTCGTCCTGCTCCATCTGCTCCACCCTCAGCTGCTCTGTCACCTTCAGGATCTTCTGCTGCAGGCTGTCCAGGCCCAGTTGACTTCGCTGGGTCTCCAGCAGCAGATCACTGGAAGTGTTCAGGTTGGAGTCGGAGCCCCCACGGAGGATGGGTACTGGAATACTGAGCACATAACCATCTCCACGCGGCTCCATCTGCACAAACACCAACACAGAGAGTCAGGAAAGGGTTCAAAGCTACAACATTCTCCATGGAGACATCTATGAATATTCTCTTTGAAGCCTTGATCTCTGGCACCTTGTAATAAAGATCCTTGAAGTGATCCTTCATGTATGCTAGAGTTTTGCTTGATGAAGATAATTTAATCCAGCCAGGTTTGCACACATTTTCTGAATCAAGTTGATATAGCAAACATAGATCATGAATGAACTGCTTAGTGTAACAGATGCATAATCATATGCAAATTCATATTTAAATGAGTCTGTATAGTCCACAAGTCTCAGGAGCCCATCTTTCCCATCTTTGTTCTTCCTGTTCTTCATTGTGTAGCAGTGATTCTCTCCCACAGTTTGCTAACAGGGCTTCACTGCATGCAGTGTTCTCGCAACTCAGAGCATCAATATTTAAATTTCATGCCAATGAAATGGAGCTGTATAAAGGATGTCAGTATAAGATAAACTCACCAGCCAGATTATTAGAAATGACATTGTTTTAATTATTTATACCAATGTTTTGTTTTTCTGTAACTTCTACCCTAAAGCTCCCACATGTTTAGAGGGTTCATCTAATATAAACCTAATTTAATCTAAATCTAATATCCAATTAGCAAAAACAAAACCCTTTGTGTGTTTGCTGGCTTGCTGGCTTCTCCTGTAGTTGCTGTGTTTAAGGATTACCAGTGAGTTCAACATTTGACACCACAGAACTGACTCCACTAAGGAAGCAGGAAGTATGAGTGAACCACCCTGTGAAAAGTGATTGTTCTACTTCTAAAGCTCTAACTAAAAGAAGACAACAACAAAAGACTTTATGTGTTTGTTGGAACAGCTTCTGAGCACCTGCAACAAAAGATTTACCGAAACATTTAACAAAAATGTTTGGCAAAGCTTTTAACCTCATAAATGGAGCTTTTCCCAGGCTACAACCTTGCCTGGGTCCTCTCACACATGCCTGGGTCCTCTCACACTTCTGCTGGTTTCTGTGCTGAGTCAGAGGACCGCAGAGACATGAAGACATGTCAAGCTTTCTTCTTCTGTGTGTGGTATGACAACCAGATTTGTAACCAATCAGATTCACATCCAGTTTTCAATGACATCCCATGCAATGACAAACTTGTGTGAGCTGGTAAACAGACTGTGAGTCAGGGAAAAGGACATTCTTCCTCACGCTTCCTCTGCCTCAAACTCATTCTGAGTTGTTATTATTAACTCCACTAACCCTAATTATTACACTACTAACCCTAGCTCTCCAACAGTAACACTACTAACCCTAACTCTCTAACAGTAACACTAGGATAGAAGTCAAACCAAAGAGTAGGCGTTACACTAAGAACCACAGATTTATTTATCCAGCCGAGTGTGCCAGACATATTTGTCCAATAAACACACTCTCAGCCCAGCACACCCATCTGCAGCTGAGACTATGTAAATGAGTGAGAACATACAGAAAGATTTGTTGCTAATAATAAAACAGCACTGAGCATTATGAAAACTCTCAGTTCCTTCACAGACCTACAGACTGCTGGGTCCAGAAAAGCCCACAGCGCACATCCACATTGACACTCATGCTAAACTCTGACTAAACTCTGTCTAAACTCTGTCTAAACTCTGTCTAAAGCGTCTTAATAGTCATACACTCACTGTTTTCGGACAGACTGTATTTCAGCACACTCAAGGCTTTGTTAAAAGTCAGGTGTACATGTTGCTGCAAGCAGTGATCAGGATGAATGTATAATGAAAGGAGACATGCATTATATCCACTAGAGGGTGTCTGTTTCGTGCTGACATCTGCCTTTTACAAACAGAGGCCAAGATGTCTCCAGACACTTGTTTTTATGTGCAGGCCTACTTAGAAACGTGCTTGTTTACACTTAAAGCCAGTTTCAGAATACTTACTAAGCTCAGACTATGTACCTGTGTCAGTCTCCACTGGGATTTTAAGATGAAAATATTTTTTATCCAGTAGTAGGTAAAAGTAATGTAATGTAACAAGCAGGTGAATGAGAGTGATACAGCACGATTAAATTAAACAGTGTGAGTCCTGTCAGCACAACTTATAGACAGACATTCAGCTCACGAATACAAATGACAACACAGTTAAATGTTTACCCGGCCCTAACCCTAACCCAACCCTAACCCTAACCTAACCCTACTGCTGACCTCAACAGCTTTTGACCAAATTCCAACAAATCAAAACAAGTCTGCGTACTAAGCATGAAAAGTTTCTGCTCATTCGAACGCAGTGTCCAAGGGGATGACTTTTTTTACTAACCCTAACCCAAACTTATTTACTAACCCTAAGCCCTAACCCGGACTTATTTACTAACCCTAATTTATTTACTAACCCTAAGCCCTAACCCGGACTTATTTACTAACCCTAATTTATTTACTAACCCTAAACTCTAACCCGGACTTATTTACTAACCCTAACTTATTTACTAACCTTAACCCTAACCCTAATTTATTTACTAACCCTAACGCTAACCCTAAACCCTAACTGATTTACTAACCCTAACCCTTACTTCTTTACTAACCCTATTTACTAACCCTAACCCTAAACCCCAACCCTAACCCTGACTTATTTACTAACCCTAAACCTAACCCTAATTTATTTACTAACCCTAACGCTAACCCTAAACCCTAACTGATTTACTAACCATAACCCTTACTTCTTTACTAACCCTAACTTATTTACTAACCCTAACCCTAAACCCTAACCCTGACTTATTTACTAACCCCAACCCATAATTTATTTACTAACCCTAACCCTAAACCCCAACCCTAACCCTGACTTATTTACTAACCCTAACCCCCAACCCTAACCCTGACTTATTTACTAACCCTAACCCATAACTTATTTACCAACCCTAACCTATTTACTAATCCTAACCCTAATACCTGACTTATTTACTAACTCTATCCCTGACCTATTTAGTAACCCTAACCCTAAAACCTAATCCCGGATTTATTTACTAACCCTAAACCCTAACATATTTACTAACCCTAACCCTAAACCCTAATGTATTTATTAACCATAAACCAAACTTATTTACTAACCCTAACCATAACTTATTTACTAACCCTAAACCCTATCGCTAACTTATTTACTAACCCTAACCCCTAACCCTAACTTATTTACTAACCCTGACTTATTTACTAACCCTGACCCTTATTTCTTTACTAACCCTAATTTATTTACTAACCTTAACCCTAAACCCTAACCCTGACATATTTACTAACCCTAAACCCTAACATATTTACTAACCCTAACCATAACCCTGACTTATTTACTAACCCTAAACCCTAACCCAAACTTATTTACTAACCCTAACCCATTTACTAACCCTAACTCTAAACCCTAACCCTGATTTATTTACTAACCCTAACTTATTTACTAACCCTGACTTATCTACTAACCCTAACCCTAAACCCCAACTTATTTACTAAACCTAACCCAAACTTATTTACTAACCCTATCCCTCTTATATACTAACCCTAACCTATCTACTAACCCTAACCCTAAACCCTAATTTATTTACTAACCCTAACCTATTTACTAAGCCTAACCATAAACCCTAACCCTAACTTATTTACTAACCTTAACCTATTTACTAACCCTAATCCCTATCGCTAACTTATTTACTAACCCTAACCCTGACTTATTTACTAACCCTAACCCTTATTTCTTTACTAACCCTAACTTATTTACTAACCCTAACCCTAAACACCAACCCTAACCCTGACTTATTTACTAACCCATAACTTATTTTCTAACCCTAACTAATTTACTAATCCTAATCCTAATCCATGACTTATTTAGTAACCCTAACCCTAAACCCTAACCCTAACCCCGGACTTATTTACTAACCCTAAACCCTAACCCTAACCCCGGACTTATTTACTAACCCTAAACCCTAACATATTTACAAACCCTAACCCTAAACCCTAATGTATTTATTAAACCTAAACCAAACTTATTTACTAACCCTAACCCTAACTTATTTACTAACCCTAACCCCTAACCCTAATTTATTTACTAACCCTAACCCATTTACTAACCCTAACTCTAAACCCTAACCCTGATTTATTTACTAACCCTAACTTATTTACTAACCCTGACTTATTTACTAACCATGACCCTAAACCCAAATTTATTTACTAACCCTAACCCCCAATTTATTTACTAACCCTAACCCAAAATTATTTACTAATCCTATCCCTCTTATTTACTAACCCTAACCTATCTAATAACTCTAACTCTAAACCCTAACCCTGACTAATTTACTAACCCTACTAACCAACTTATTTACTAACCCTAACTTATTTACTAACCCTAACCCTAAACCCTAATTTATTTACTAACCCTAACCTATTTTATTAAGCCTAACCATAAACCCTAACCCTTAAACCCTAATCCTGACTTATTTACTAACCCAAACCCTAACCTAGTTACTAAACCTAACCCTAAACCCCAACCCTTACTTATTTACTAACCCTAACCCTTACTTCTTTACTACTCCTAACCCTAAACCCTGACTTATTTACTAACCCTAAACCCTAACCCGGACTTATTTACTAACCCTAACCCTAACTTATTTACTAACCATAAACCTGACTTATTTACTAACCCTAAATTATTTACTAACCCTAACCTATTTAAAAAGCCTAACCCTAAACCCTAACCCTGACTTATTTACTAACCCTAACCCTAACTCTAGGCTGCACTGCTGGGGGGAAACCCAGGCTCTACTTACTACCCAGCACTCTACTGCCTGCATGTCCAACACGCCTCAACTCGCTCACCTTAATCAGCAGTCTGCTTGGAACATTTCAACACTGCACAAAGTATGCAAATTATTCTCCACTTGATCCTCAATATCCCACACACACATGAGTGTGCAAACACAATAACGCACTCATTTTTCTGATAATTATAGTAGATTTTTATGTGTAACTAAATTCTTATATCGAAATAAATGATTTATTTTTTGAATGTATTATTTTAATGATTTTCTTTTACGATACAAATTAGGTGGTATTGATTTAAGCACTTTGCACAGTATGTAAAAGACTACATCTCACGTGTTAATACTCCATCATCATCAGACTACATCTCAGACTTAAACATCTGTTTAATTCTACATAAGCATCAGACTATATGTCACATGTTAATACTCTATAAGCATCAGTAATATCGACATAATACTACTCTGTCCAGATCAGTCATACGAACACTGTACTGTTGTCACTGTACCAAGTCACAGTTAAATACCACTAACACAACAAAACTTCCTCTGATGAAATAAGCAAAAATGCTTGTGTGTCATAAGACTCAGACTGAGATCAGACACATTTTGGTAAAGAATGCAAGTTTCCCTTCCACATTCCCCACATTTATAAACCATCTGTCTGTATTTTACAGGAAGAGTGTTGTGGTACATGGATAGGGAGATGACCCCTCTCCCCCACCCTGCTACTCCAGCTGATCACGTGCCCCCACCAGAGAACTCCAGGCAACAAAGCACAACTTCACAATCAGACCAAGGTCAAAGCTTTCACTAGTTACAATTTCACTAATTTCACTGAACTTTCACTAATTACAAGTAGTCTTTCCTGCATGTAGACCAAAACTAATGGACTGCTCACACCAATTAGTCACGCACATTCTGTTTCCTTTTTTGTTCGTGTCATTCTGTAGGTATAAACCCGCGGCAGGCGAGCTCACAAGATCATATTTTTGCAAAACTGTGCATCCGACGCGTGCATCCAGTCTAGTGTTGTTCTTTCTCAGACATCCTGTGTAACCCTGACACACTGCTCATCCCCGTGTCCACAGAACGAAGCTGCTCCGTGCTGCCCTGACACTCAGGTACAGTCTGTATGACGGCTGTAGTTTCAACCGTTTCTTGGACTTAAAATACAGCGTCTCGACGACAGCTGGCAAGACGTCTGCGAATATGGGACCTACTGTAGCCCAAAACTTATTTACAACCATTTATACAAGATGTAGGACAGCAACAGTGTGCTCTCTTATAGCCAACACTTCAGATGAAAGGTCCTGTTGAGGATCTACAGAGCAACTAACCCTATCGGAGTCCTGCACATACAGTACAGTATGGTTATATACGGTGTGTGGTCCAACAGGCTGAACAAACACCAGAAATCAGACTACACGGTTGCAAAACCCCAGTCATGTGAAGGAATAGTCACGGGAAACAGCGGCAAGTACAGTACCCATCGAAATTTAAACAGCCAGTTTTTTTAATCCACAGGTGGCATCAAATGATAACGTACAAGCAGTTTGCACAAACAGTTCCCGGTAACCGATCGTAGGTTTAATATGCGGTTTACCTTATTGCAGAGGAGCGCGCAGCACGCGGAGGTCAGTGGGAGAAATAGTTAAACCGGATTTTTATATAAAGCGGATTTTCTCGCTCCAGGGATTTTTCGGTATCAGCTGAACTTCTTTTTACGACCATGCAGGCGCGAGGTTCAGGCAAGTGAAAAGTCCAAAGACACTAACAGTAAGTATTATTCCACTGATCCACTGATCGACGTGCAGTGAACTCAGGATTTTCGTGGACATCTCGAATGTCCATCCCTGATTTTTGGTTAAACGGTTGGTTTTCTTCCAAACAAAAGCACAAGTTCGTGTCGACGTAAGAAGACTGCCCTCTGCATCTGTTCATGTGAAGGAGGCGGGAGAATGTGGCTGGTTATACAACAGTGAGAACGTAAAACCCTTCAGAGTGTTGATGGCATTTTTCCTGATGAGAATCTCGATTATTATTTTCATTTTAATTCATTTAATAAATCCATGAACATATTGGTTTTTCATGTATACGTTTTATTGTTTTCCACTGTGAGACATACTTGGAAAGGTTTTTATACGTTTTCCTTGATTAGACTCTGATACAATCTGCAAATACAAATAGTCTAATACAAGCGATGCTAATTTTAATATCGTCAGGTATTTATGCAAACCGAATAATTGCATTTATAAGCACTGTTGCCATAGTTACATTAGCTTTAGAACGGGAACCTGTCTTAGAACTTTAGCTTTAGAACATGAACCTGTGTTCTGCTCTTTAGATAGACACTCCCTCTTTAGATAGTTCTCCTCTGCCTCAGCGCTTCTCCAGTGTCTTAAAAACATACGCACAAAAATGTTGTTATTTGTTTATGCGGTCATAAATATGGCAACAAAATTGAAAAGAAAGATTTCAGCCTGATAAATTGTAGTCACCGTTAAAAATAAAATGTAAAATGTGTTGTAAATAAGAGTCATGCAGCCTCGCCAACAGCTAGCCCACCCTGAGGTTTCTCATTACACACGCGTCAAACGCACGGCTCAGTACCATATCATTTTACATCACACTTCAGTTACTTATCGTAAAAAAACAGCTCTCCCCAGCATTCCCAAATGCAAAAAGTATCTGAAACCGGAAGTATGCATTGTTTACAAATCGAATGCAAACCTAGCAAGTGACGGAAGTGGGCGTGCCCACCGTTAACGAAACACGGCCATTCAAATCGCGTCATATTCGGTGTGCTAGCGCGCGGACGATGGCGGCTATCTTGGAGCGAAGCTTCATAGAAATCTGTGGATTTGAGAGGGAAACAGTTCCGCGCTTCAGAGACGTTACGATTAACCCAGGTAAAAGGTGTAAGTACTTTGCAGTGCTAATTCACATTTGCTTAGAGTACTGTAGTCAAACCCTGTTCAACGCACCAGCTACAGAAGTCGTGACTGACTTTAGCTGAGGTGGATATTCGAAGCTAAAATAACAAGCTAAGCTAACACGCTAAACTAACCCAGGCTAAACTAGTAGGCTAAGCTAACCCGGCTAAAACAGTAAGCTAATGTAGTTGGTTGAATGTGTCGTTTTCCTATTCAGCCCCATGGCTACGACAGCCTTTCTTGAGTTATTGTTGCATTGCAGTATATATGTAGGTTTAGGTAGTTATGAGCTAAGTAGTCATTTTCGCTACTACTAACCCTAGCTGGTTATCTAACTACCTCAGCATTGGAAGATTTTTCTTTGAAACATTTGAGCTATTTTTGTTTTGAGGATTTATTTTAGTTTGAATTTTATAATGTTGGCAGGTAAATTAGCTAGACAAGTCCATGATACAGTTTGTAGTGAAACAGTAAGCTGCAAATATTCAACCTGCAGCGGGCCCGCCATATTTCTGGCCTGCTGCAAGACGGTCACGTGCGAATGAACGCCTTCTCCTCGAGCGGAGTTTCCACCCTGTTACAGTAAAGGTTGTTCTCCGCGTGCAGGTGCGAGCGCTCCGCCCGGCGGTGTGAAGTATCCGGACAGCGCAGGCGGATTTTCCTACGAGGACAGCGGGAAGCTACTGTCGGTCACGAGCAACAGGTTCATTCACTGGTGAGTGCTGAGTGACGGTAGTTATTAACACGGGGTTAGGGGTGTGTCTGCGCGTGTGTGCAACTTCTATGTAAGGTCAGTGTTTACAGGCAGGATGAAACTGAATACACTCTCTTTAAAATAAAGGGAATTGTATTCTAGAGTATGTGTATGACTTTTATTCACTGTTGACTTGGCATAGTCATGGAGGTTCTTCTGTTTCTTTGCTTGCATCTGCCTCACACGATTAAAGGTCAGTTTGGTTTAAACTGTTATATTAAAATGCTGAATGTGTGTATTGTGGTTGGTAGTGTGTGCCAGAGCTGCTGTACCAGGAAGCCTAAACTAACCTTTAACCTAAGATGTGATTCTGCCAATCAGGTCCACATCTGGAGACACCATTCAGCTAGTCGAGCAGTCACTGGATGTTAACCTGCTCAATAATGCTATCCGCCTGAAGATCCTTCAGTGCCCCCTGCTGCCCGGGGGAGTGCATATCCACGAGACCCTCAACAATGTCATCATTCTTATCGTCACTAGCCAGTCAGTGCACCGGCTGGTGCTGCCTCACCCTACCAACATGTACCACAGTGTAAGTTACCATGTTGCATTAGTACCTGCTGCTTGGAAACTATTATATTAACACTTATTTGTGTGTGTCTGTGTGTGTGTGCTGGGCTTGGCTGAAGGAGCTCGTAACTGAGCTGCAGGTGCAGTCTGTCTTCACAGATGTGCGGAGAGCGAGTGTTCAGGACGCAGCTCACAGCTATATGCTACCACCTGGACAGAGCCCCATCACATCCGCCGCCTGGCTCAGCCCACATGGCCACGCCCACTTTGCCCTAGCCCCGCCCTCAGGGGGCATCACTGTGGTTACTTTACCACCCCATGATCAGCAGGGTAAGAGCCATGTCTTTTGCTGCAGACTTGGAGAATTGTGTGTGTGTGTGTGTGTGTGTGTGTGTGTGTGTGTGTGTGTGTGTGTGTGTGTGTGTGTAAAACTGTTGTGTGCTGTACTCTCCAGGATCTGTCTCTGTACTGGAGCTGAAACAGAGTTCAGTCATTCAGAGGCTGGCAGGCTGGATGCCCACTGCCATAAGGTGAGTGAGGAAGAGTTGACCCCTGTAGGACAGTGGCAGCTCAGTGTTTATGGTACTTGACTAGTAATCAGAAGGGTACAAGTCCCATCCCTGCCAAGTTTCCACTGTTTTTCCCCCTGGTCACAACAGTGCCCACTGCCAGGTTGCCAGTGTTGGGCCCCTGAGCAAGACCCTTAACTATCAATTAGTCAAGTTGTGTTTAGTCAGAATTATAATTTACTTTGGATAAACGTGTCAGCTAAATGCTGTAAATGACCCCTGACCCTGTTCTCCTCAGCTCCTAAACATGGAGAGGTTTTGAGTCTCTGATATTGTGTGTGTGTGTGTGTGTGTGTGTGTGTGTGTGTGTGTGTGTGTGAGTGACAGGGGAGAGCAGAGCCCGAGTGACCTTGCTGTCAGTTTGTCTGCGTGGTCACTGGACGACGACACCTTCCTGTTCACCATGTGTCAGGACCTTAAACTGAGAGTGTGGAGCTACAAGGTGAGGAAACACGTGCAAGTCTACACTACGAGAGGGAGAAGCTTTCACTGTATCTCCCCTCCCCTGCCATAACCTTACCACATCTCCCTTAACCCACCCCCCCTCCCATAACCTAACCTCACCTCCCTTAACCTCCCATAATCTCACCTCTGGTTAGTCTTTGTGGGGCATGTGTGAGTTGTCCTGTTTCATGTACAGGAGCAGCAGTGTGTCCTGGTGACAGACCTATTGGACTTTGTCCCCGCGGGCCGAGAGGAGATGAGGCGTAGTCAAGGACAACACCGCCTGCGTCTGTGTTTCTCCCCATCTACGGGACTTTGTGTGGCTGTCCACCTCACTGCACCCAGCAATTCCCAGTTCTGCGTCCTGCAGCTGGTTGCCAGTGACAACAGCCGCTACAGTCTGGAGCATATCTCCACACACTTCAGCACACAGGTAATGCAAACACAAAGGTAACACAAACACACTCAGCACACAGCTAACACACTCGCACATGTAAAACACACACTTGCATGTTCAGTCTTACACACACTCTGCATGACTAATGCTTGTCTACCACAGGAGACCCTGGTGGACTTTGTCTTGACAGCCACTGAAATCTGGGGCCTCTGGGTGGACGAGGACAACCAGACCGTGATGAAGTACACCAATTTTGAACAGTGAGTTTTGACTTTGCCTCTAAGCTGCTGTGTGTGTGGAGCTGGTGGTCCACACTAAAGTGTGTGTTGATGTGCTTTGTCCAGTAATGTTGTATGTTGTGTTGTGCTTTGGGCAGTAATATTGTGTGCTGTGTGTTGTGCAGTAACGTAGCAGCCATGTGGAACCAGGTGTTTGCACAGCCCGCTCCAGAGGAGGAAGTCCACATTGGGCCGGACCAGGACCCCAGAGTGAGCACTAATGGGAATGGGAATCATCGTTAGTCAGCAGTAAAGGCAAAAGGGGTAGTTGTAAAGGGTAGGTGTACCTGTAGGTGGTAAGGGTTAGGTGTAAGGGTTGGGTAGTTGTAAGGGGTAGGGGTACGTGTAGGTGTAAGGGGTAAGGGTTGGGTGTTAGGGTTAGGGGTAGTTGTAGGTGTACATGTAGGGGTAGTTGTAAGGATTAGGGGTAGGTGTAAGGGTTAGGGGTAGATGTAGTTATAAGGTGTTTGTAGTGGCCAGTTAGCGAAACGAACATCATACCTCAGAACCAGGATCAGGGAAGGAAGTACTGTGTACACACACACACACACACACACACACACACACACACACACACACACACACACACACACACACACACACCCCCCTGCAGAGAGAACAGTCTTTTTTACTACTAATCAACGTGTGGTGTTTTTACTCCAGGAGACGTACCTGGATGTGCTGTTCTCTCCGCTACGCTTCACTGGAGCTGCCATCGTTAAGGCCTTGCAGGTATGCTCTCACACTCTCTCACTCACTCACTCTCTCTCACACACACACACACACAGACAGAGGCTTGCTTTCTGATCTCTCATGGTTAGTTCTGAAATGCTTTGGTCAGATTTACAGACGTGGTACAGAACGGATTCTGGACTTGACATGGGATTCACTTAAGAAGGAGGTCACACTGACCGTGGAGAACGAGGCAAGTTTCACACACACACACACACACACACACACACACACACACACACACATACACAGGCATGGCTATTGCTTCACTGATTGTCTGCCTGTTTTCTGTTTGTGTGCAGCTCCAGAGCAGTGTGACCCAGTTTGAGTTTACTCAGGAAGATTACCGTGTGCTCCAGGTGGATTTTTGGTCCAAATTCTATGCCTGCTGCCTACAGTACCAGGAGGCCCTGTCTACCCCCCTCGCCTTGCACGTGAACCAGGCCACGGCCATGGTCTGCGTGCTAAAGAAGGTAACAAATTCGCCAGCTTCAGGGGGGATGCTTCTGTGGTTATAGTTCTGGTCTCAGCGTGATCAAACAGGACTGCGCTTGAGCACTATGTTCTGCTCATACTGAATGACCAAAAGCTTGAATAAACTGCATACTAAATTATTGTGCCATCTCTAGTCATAGATTAGGGGTCAGAGTCAGGGTTGAGGTTGTTGGGGTTGAGGTAATGTGACAGATTTGCTGAGTGATTTCTAAAATATGTGTTTCTGACTAAAAAAGGGCCACTTTGATCTGCCTCGTTAGTGCCAGGTATAGAGGGGTCAAATCCTCCCAGGAGCGAATAAAGGTGTGGATGTGCTGTGCTTGGTAATTGCACTTCCCCATTTCCCAGCACAACTCTCTGACGTTGTTGGTCAACAGATATCGTTGGTTTGTTTTGAATGGACTGAATGGAGAGGACAATTTTTTTTGCATGACAAGGGGTACAATATTCTAGTGAATTGAGTTCAGCATCAGTAATGTTTACACACTGCGCCTCCACCCCAGCAGGCCGAGTGGTTTTACAGCTGCTGTCCAGACATCATGTTGTACTTGCTCTGCATGTTCAGATGATCGTTACTGAGTGAAGATTCAGTTGTCATGGGGGGTTAGGGGCTGGTTTGGTGAGGGTTCACCGCGGTGTGTATGTGACAGGGCTTCGTGTCGTTCCTGCTACCCTGTTTTGCTGTGGACCACCTGTACCTGTCGTCTGAGGAACACCTGTTCTCTGAGGAGGACACGCCCATCTCTGAGGGTAGACAAATTACTGTTCAACTGAAGAGCTTTAGCATTGTAGCTAATCAGAGAATGGAAGGTTGATTTTGTGTGTGTGTGTGTGTGTGTGTGTGTGTGTGTGTGTGTGTGTTTTTGGGGGGGGTGCTCAGATCCAGAGCTGGGCAGTGATGTTGTGCAGTTAGTGCAGTGTGTGCGGTTGGTGGGAGAGTGTGTGCAGGGTGACATGGCATGTGAGATGGACCGAGCTCTTGATATGCTGCTGTCTCCAGAGAGAGCTACAGAACAGGTGCTGGAAAATCTCCTGGCCAATGGCAGGTCTGTACCCCCCCCCCCACACACACACACACATACACACATATACACACACACAAACTCTCCTCGTGTGTCTCTATCCTAGCGATAACCTCATTGAGGACATTAACAACAAGCTTCAGGAAGTGCGGAACCCCCTGGCTGCCATGACGGCTCTGCTTCGAGAGCTCGACCTGGAGACAGACATGGAGACGAGCCCAGAGAGAACGGTGCCCCCCACAGGTGGAACCACACACTGCACATCACTGTGAGACGATGCTAACCAAATTATTAAATTAAGGCGTTGTGGTGCAGGCATGCTGGGATACCCCAGAGCAGCACGACATGCTGGGATACCCCCGATCAACACTACTGGATATAATCAGTGTGAACTGGAAACAGCTCACTGCTGTTGGGGTTCACTAGTCATTATATGATCATTAAACTGTAATCACTAAATTGTGGGGGTGTGTTGCAGGCCAGTCTCTGAGTGTGCGGATGAGTCTGTCCCAGCTGTATGGCAGCAGTGTGTCGGTCAGTGTCGTGTGCCAGGCCTTGTGTCAGACAGCCATGAGCCGTGCGCTGCTGTGCAGAGATATTCTCATCCTACAACACCTGTACCTCCGACTTGGAGACAACGTGAGTGTGTGCGTGTGTGAGGGATGAAGCAGAAGAATCATAAATCACCACATTAAATCTGTGTGTGTGTCTGTCAATGTCAGTCTCTGCAGATGCAGCAGGATCTGATACCACGGTGCTGTAACCTGCTCTGCTGTTACCACCTATTGAAACAGCTCAGCCAAACCTTCACCTCACCTGTACCACTGGATACACTGTGGGTATACTCACTCATTCATACACATATAAATATAATCTCAAACACACACAGAGCAGGTAGTGCTAGGTCATGGGTGTGGTTCTCTGATGGATGTTGGAAGGTCAGTCTGATTAAGAGCATCAGCTACATGCCTTACATGTTTATATTGTCCATTGGGTACATTGAGTGTATCTGTACAAATACCACTCTCACCTACACATACATACACGCGTGCGCTTCAGGACACACAACCCCACCTTGTATGTGAAAATAATTTTACATGTTCTCTGTCTCTCTCTCTCTCTCTCTCTCTCTCTCTCTCTCTCTCTCAGAGATATTAATCTGCAGCATTTGTCAGTGTTGAAGTTGTCAGACTCTCCAGCTGTGCTTCCCAGTAGATCAGGTGAGACCCTCGTCAGACCCTCATCACAACACTCCCTCTCTGACTCCCTCTGACTCCCTCTCTGACTCCCTCTCTCAGTGTTGAATCCTCAGACGGTGGTGGAACTGTTCTATCAGAACGTGGCTCGTAAGCTCATCGTGGCTCAGCTGTTTGGCCAGCGGGGGGCGGAGGCGAGTCAAACTCCACTACACTGGCCCCAGCTAATCTCCAGTGTAGTCACACTGCTGTCCCAGCACCTGTATCCTCACACACCACACATGACCTCTGTGTCTGTGTCTGTCTCTCTCACTCACTCTCACACAAATACTGCACACTTACTCACACATACACTAGAGATTGAACTAGTCTGACACCATGTATTGAAACTGTGCTGATATCAGCTAAAACGCTGGATCAGATATCGGTGGAGAAGTTTTTAATTTCTTAGTGGAGGTGGTAATAGCAGTAGACAGACTCCTGGTCTCCACAGTTTGAGTCCTTACATCATGACTAGCTGGCCCACCAATCCAAGCTTCCTGTTCCCAGAGTGCTTGATGGGAAACTGCCAGTACACACAGCTACAGGTGAGTGGCAGTATTGAGACCTGTGAGGATGTGTGTGTGTGTGTGTGTGCGCGCGCACGCACTTATGTGACTCTGTGTGTGTGTGTGTGTGTGTGTGCATGCACGTAGGAGTACGTGCGTCTGATCGGCCCCTGGTGCCAGGCCAACGTGGGGTCATGTCGGTTTGTCCTGGGTCAGGCCTACCTGGCCAGTGGGGAGGGCCAAAAGGTTAAGTCACACCTTCACAACAGTGAAGCTCATTACACTCACCAATACATTTGATCTCTAGCGCACTTACTTCTGACTACTGGTTAGAGGTGATTGTCACAGTACAGTACAGCACACACATGGCAAGCACAGTACACACTACTCATTTACAACAGTATTTGATTTTTAAATGTTATTGCATTGTAAAGCCACCTTTTTAGGTTTGTGAAAAGCATTATATATTTTTATAATTTGTTACTAATGTTGTTAATAATAATAATAATAATAATAATAATAATAGCAGCTGCAACTTTATTATGTCCAACTATTAATAATGTTAATATTTGTTGTGGGTGTCCAACTGAAGAAGAAGAATTACTACTACTACTAATTAGTAGTAGTAGTAGTAATAATAATAATAATTATTATTATTATTATTATTATTATTATTAATTATTATTATTATTATTATTAATAATAATAATTACTACTACTACAGTTGGACACCCACAACATAAATATTAACGTTAGTAATAAATTATTATTAATACAGTTGGACATGCTCAACATAAAAATAATAATGTTAATATTTATTATGTTGTGTGTCCAACTGTTGTAGCAATAATAACTAATTTTGTTATTAATGTTAATATTTATTATGTTGTGGCTGTGTCCAACTGTAGGCACTGCAGTGTTTCCAGGAGGCAGCAGAGGTGGTAAAGGAGGAGGAGTTTCTGATGAGATTGACAGGCTTGGAGGAGGAGACCAATACTACCGCTCCACGCTTGAGCTATTACAATAAGGTGTGTACACACACACACACACACACACACACACAATCTATTACAATAAGGTGTGTACACACACACACAATCTATTACAATAAGGTGTGTACACACACACACACACACAATCTATTACAATAAGGTGTGTACACACACACACACACACAATCTATTACAATAAGGTGTGTACACACACACACACACAATCTATTACAATAAGGTGCGTACACACACACACACACACACACACACACAATCTATTACAATAAGGTGCGTACACACACACACACACACAATCTATTACAATAAGGTGCGTACACACACACACACACACACACACACACACAATCTATTACAATAAGGTGCGTACACACACACACACACACACACACAATCTATTACAATAAGGTGCGTACACACACACACACACACACACAATCTATTACAATAAGGTGCGTACACACACACACACACACACACAATCTATTACAATAAGGTGCGTACACACACACACACACACACAATCTATTACAATAAGGTGCGTACACACACACACACACACACACAATCTATTACAATAAGGTGCGTACACACACACACACACACACACACACACACACAATCTATTACAATAAGGTGCGTACACACACACACACACACACACACACACAATCTATTACAATAAGGTGCGTACACACACACACACACACACAATCTATTACAATAAGGTGCGTACACACACACACACACACACAATCTATTACAATAAGGTGCGTACACACACACACACACACACAATCTATTACAATAAGGTGCGTACACACACACACACACACACAATCTATTACAATAAGGTGCGTACACACACACACACACACAATCTATTACAATAAGGTGCGTACACACACA
>NC_137512.1:26415000-26447500 GCF_041902795.1 Electrophorus electricus | reverse complement strand
GATAATGAGTATAACGTCAGAGTTCTAAAAGTGTGCGCGTGTGTGTGTGCATGTGCATGTGTGTGCGCGCGTGCCTGTGTGCACACATCTGCCCACGTGTGCGCACACTTTTGTGCTGCAGGTGTATGAAACTTCAGTATGGAGGAGAACAGAGCCAGAACGAAGCGTGGAACTGGTTAGCAGCCAATCAGCTCCCGAGTTTGATCACCACTAAGGAGTCCAGGTGTGTGCTGGACCTCAGAATCTCATACACTCTCCGTAAGGAGTGTGTGTGTGCGCTGATGGACATTCTATTTGCCCTGCAGTGCGACAGATGAAGCCTGGAGACTTCTGGCTGCATACCTGGAGAAGCATCAATCCCAGAATGCTCAGTACCATCGTTGCGTCATCAACAGACTGCTGTCTCATGGCGTGCCAGTGCCTGACTGGTTGGTTAATGCCTGTAAGGTAAATTATGCTTTTTGACTGTGCCGTCTTTAATGGCTGAAGGGACATAAATCTGCCTGCAGGATGCGGCAGTTTAGACTGAGAACACCCAAACTCAGGTGTGCCAGGGAGTACTGACAGTACTGAGATTACTGATTGTGAGTGCTGACAGCAGCTGTGTAAGGATGCAGATCTGATGGGGTGAACAAACTGGCTCTCCTGTTGCCCACTAAGACAAAGGTTTGTTCGGCTTAACTAACTGAACTTGGTTAACTGTCATGTTACAAACTGAAATTGGCTTAAAAGTATTTTCTAGTTATGACAGTCAGGATTATCACAAGTCCTAAAGGTAGATAAAAACCAAATCAAACAAATGAGACCAACATTACTCATTTGTCACTTTTGTAATTTATTTATTGAAGAAAAATGATCAAGTATGTGAACCTTTAGGATTAACAGATGAGATGAGAATGTTTTCATCTTTTGAAGATGAAACGAGTCAGGTGTTGTTGGTGATGACGATCAAGTTTTAAAGAACAGAGACCTAGCAGAGTCTGACCTTCACAACACACATTTGAGGAAGTGTAGCATGGCCTGAACAAAGACCTTAGAAGAGGAGTTAATGATGCTCATCAGGCTGGAGAAGGTGATGAAACCATCTCTAGAGAGTTTGGACTCCAGCAATTCACAGTCAGATTGTGTACAAATGGAGGAACTTCAGGACTCTCCCTAGGAGTGCTTGACCCATGAATATCACGCCAAGAGCACAGCGAGGTCATAAATAAACCGCAGTTAACATCTAAACAGCTAAAGGCTTGTGAGTTCGAGTTCACCGTCAGAAGAGTGAACAACAGGGGTGTGCATGGCAGGGCTGGAGGAGAAGGTCTGCCCTCCAGAAAGCCACGGGAACAATGTTTTGGTGACAGCTGAGACCAAGGTAGATTGTTTTGGTTTAATGAGAAGCATTTTTTTTCGAGAAAGGAAAACGCCACATTCCAGCATACACCCTAATCATCCCTTCTGTGAAACATGGAGAAGGTGGTGTTATGGTTTGGGCCTGTTTTGCTGCATTTGGGCCAGGACGGCTTGCCATGATTTAATCAAACAATGAATTCTGAATTATACCAGCAAACTCTAAAGGGAAAATGCCAGGTCATCAGTTAATGAACTGAATCTCAGGAGAACGTGGGTCATGCAGAAAGAAAATGACCCTAAACACACGTCGCTCTACTAAAGAACCGCTAAAGAATTGGAATGGAATGACCGAGTCAGTCCTGACCTTAATCCAACAGAAATGTTGTGGAAAACCTGAAAAACAGGAAGCAGGAAATCCACATAACAGAGCTGTTTTGTACAGATGATTGGCTGAAATTCCTCCAAGCTGATGTGCAGGACTAAACAATTACCAGGAACATTTAGATGGTAATTGCTGCATGAGGCGGTCACACAGATACGGAAATTAAAGGTTCACATTTATCAGATAATTTGCAGTGCGGAAGATGGTGCTCTGTACAGAAGGTCCTGAACGGGGTGCCCCATAAATCAAATATAATCAGACATCACAGACCCATATACCATATGACATTTTCTATATAATCAAATGTAATCAGATATCTCAGGCCCATATACTATGACATTACATCATTTATATGGCACGGCCTAATTTCTAACGTAGATCAGAAATCGTGGGGGGTGAAATCAGTTAATTTTTATTTTGAAAAGACGTCTTCACAATTAAGCACTTACCAATTTGTACCTTCCGTAAAACTGTCTTGTAATGTTAGCAATATTAACAACCATTGTCTGGAAATAATGTGTAGGCTGTCTTGCTATTGGTGACTATTGAACAACACTAGTTAATGCAGTAATGTTTCTAGATTAACGTGGCATCTTCAGGGCACTAATCTGGATTAGGCCTCCTGATGTATGCATTTGTGTGACGTCATTGGCCCCCCAGTTTTTATTTATATATATATATATATATTATATAAAAAACTGATAAGTGTACGGTTGGACTACTGCAGCCAGCCACTAGAGGGCAGCAGTGGCATTTCGGCCTCCTACTCCTGCAGTCACTGCAACGCTGCACACAGGTGTAGGCGTCTTACATTTATGTAAAATGACTGCTGAGACGTGGCCATGTTAATCTCGCGCAGAAACATCCAAACAGTACAGTGAACAGGAGATGATGGTGATGGTGGCTGTGTTGTGTGCTTCCTCTGCAGGAGGTTGATGCGGCAGCCCTGCTGCGCCTGTACCTGAACTACGACCTGCTGGAGCCCGCCGCCGAGCTGGCCATGGAGTACATTGATGCTCTGCTGGGAAGGGGACACCAGTATTTTGGTGTAGAGGTGAGTCCCTGCAGCTGTCCTCCGTTTCAGTCCTGCCTAGAGAAGCTGGAATGTGACGTGAGTGGTCACTGTACGCGTGTGCTATCTCGCTGTCCCTGCAGAGACCGCTGTCTGCGACGGCTCCCCTCGTCTGGCTGCCCTACACCTCCATTGACCAGTTACTGCACAGTCTGAGCACAGGCCTGCCCCACAGCAAGGTAAGCGTGCGCCGGCCAGCGCAGCCGCGTCTCTGAACAGACTCCAGTGTGTTAACGAGGTGGGCGGCTCTTCTGTGTGTGTTCAGGTCTATGGGAGGCTGAAGATGAAACTACAGGAATACCACCGAGTGGTGGAACAGAGCACCAAACACCGGCTCCGTGCCTGCTGAACTTAGGCCCCCTCTGTCTGTTTAATTTTTCTATTACTTGACTGAATGAATATGCAGTTTTGTAAACTTTTATATGCAATTAAAATTTGTGTTTTCATTTTCAATCTAATTACTGCCCAATTAAACTATTAAAATAATTTGAGCTGGCCGTTAAGAGAACTGATTCAAGTGGCTGGGAAGTTGTTGGTGCAGCTCACAGGGCAACAGGCAGAGGAGCCACGCAATGACTGACTCCCAAGGAGCTACTGTGTGTTATAATAAACGTCACTCGGGCAGGGTGCGTGAGTTCCTCCATCTGAGACCAAGGCCATGGAGACATTGAATGATGTAAGATATTGGACTGAACTGACTCATCTGAGGAGTAATGGAGGTCTGATGCTGAACACAGTCAGGCAAAGCAGCATTAAGGAATTAAGTAACATTCGTTTCCATTTCTTCTATCTAACGTGTAGAAAATACTGAAAATGGACGTTTGGCTAAACTGCAGTACAGATGCTATTGTATTTTTAAATTCTATTACAGCACAAACACGCTCAGCCAATTGACTTCATGAAGCTGCTTTTCTAGTTTTGCTAGGCGCAAGTGCAGCATTGATGAACACTGAGCACATAATCCTGAAAGGACCTAGTGGTTCTGTGACTCGGGTAGATTAAAGGGAGATTAGGGAAAATGGCACCATTCAGGACTGGAACACACCAAGGGGGATCAGGGGGAGGGTACTCACCACAAGTCACACCCCATATACTTACAAATATGAATCAAACAAAATAGACTTTTATTGGGCTGAGTAGTGAAATCTATATGCAGTCACAAAAACCTCAGCTGTAGTGTACTGTAATGTCCCTGCTTCCTGCCATTACAACCTGTAGTGTAATTTCAGTACAAAAACAACCCCGAACCCACCCACTACCCCCAGGAACGCTTGATCAGTAATACTGATTTGTATGGAATGGACAAGGACTGTAGTCCAACCTTGTTATTAACATAATAAAACCACAATACACAGGCACTGGAAAATGAGTGTAAGGGGAGTAGTCAAATATTGCCATAGGAATAAAATGATTGTGTGGCAAAGTCTCCGTGTGCCCCTCACACACAGAGACGGAACGCCTCAGTCAACTACGTCACAACGTCCTACAGGCGTTCAGAAAGCTGACGTTCATCCGTGAGCCCACCTGGCCTGAGAGGAGAAGGCGCAGCAGGGGGTGGGGCAGGCGCTCACATGGGCAAGTCCACACTGTTGTGTCGTGTTTTCCTGGAGGTGCCATCGTAGCGTGGCAGTGCTTTCTGCAGGCTTGACATGGCGGCGGTGCGCTCCACGTCGATGACGGCATAGAGCTCCGTCCTACGTGTAGGCGTGTGGGGGAGGGGCGAGGTGGGTGTTTTGGGCGTCTGTGGGGCACTCGAGTCCGAGCCCCTCTCCGTCTCCACCTCGATGTAGTTGAGGGTGTGGCCCTCACATGGCCGCCGGAAATCAAAGCTGAACACGGACCGGTCTCTCCAGCGGGCTGACTCCACCTTCCCTCCACTGAGGGGCACAGTCACGTTCTCGGTGTTGATGTAGAGGTGCGTGGCGTCAGGGCTGTGCTGGCGGGGGTTGTGGTAGCCGTTGAGTGGCTGCATTTTGCCACGGGTATCGTCGTCCTCGTCGCTGGCCCTGGGGTCTTCCCGCAGTGGGGGCAGGGCGGGGAGGTTCTCGTAGTCCAGAAGGGCCGTCCTGCGCTGGGCAGAGTTGTTGATGTTGGCATCAGGACTAAGGGGTGGGGGGCGGTTACGCCGGCGGGAGGGGCCGTAGAGGGTGAGGGCGGGGCCGTTCGACTGCTCTGGGACTTCCTCCACCCTGCCACCTTCGGCCGCATCCGTGCCTTCCGGCCTGGGCGGAGCCGACACGCTACCTTCTGCGCTGTGGGCGGTGCTCAACGGCCCCTCCCCCGCACATGCGCATGACTTCTGCCCACATGACTCCAACTGCCTCTCCCTCGCCATGAGCTGCCTCTGCACAGGCGTGGGGCCCAGCACAAACCTCACACCCTCCGCTTCCAGCTGCACCCGCGGCCCAGGCTCTGGGGCCTGTAGGGTCTCGTCACCCTGCACACCAGCGGGACTGTGAGGAGCGGGACCGTCCCCATGCGGCTCCTCAAGGAGACCAGTGGTGTTTACATATGTATGACCCTGCAGAAACACAAGCAGCATATCATTACTGATGTCAGATCAGCCCCAGACCATTGCACTGACAACACAGCACTCACTCGCACAGTCTCGTCCGGCGCCAGCAGCGGGTGTGTGGACTCCTCCCCCACCGAGGGCAGGCGGGCACTGCCCACCGACGGGTGCCTGCTGGAGGGGTGAGACGAGGCATCCCCCAGAGATGGGTAACGCAGGCTACCGTTTGGCACAGCAGGGGGAGAAGCACCTGCAACGGACATCACGGCTATCAGACAAACACCACAAACTGCACAGCCCCGACTGGCCAGATAACCCTGTTTACACACTGTAGACAGGAGGGGATGATACTCTTACAGGTGAGGGTGTAGGGTGTAGTAATCTTACTGGTGGGGGTGCGAGGGGTCAGTGGGGGGTCTGGCTCAAACACAGGCTCCTCCACCACACTAATGCTGTTGTTGTGCATGATGTCCTGAAGCATGTTGAAGATGTCCTCCGCACGAGCACACTTAAATGCAAAGATTCCTGTAGCAGAACACAGACAGCAGAGGGTTAATGCCCACACCCCACACAACCACCATGCCATGCTCACTCACTACACTCAACACAACCTGATGATGAAAAACAAGACTAGAACACAAGACAAACTGCAACACCGCCCTGCACGGGCCTCCGCAAACAGGAATAGGGTGGGGGGCACAACAAGCCACCTTTAACCTTTACTCACCGCTTGGAGCCCAGGACCGAGGGCCCTGGCTCTCTTGAGCTCATCCTTTTGAAAGCGTGGGGTCAAAGTTAACAGTGTCTCATTAATCACCAGGAAAAAAGCTGCTCAAATTCAATTCCAAGGCACTGGGGTTCCTTAACTGTTCACAGAACAAACAACCATGAAGGGGCTTCAGGACCATCTGCACACTGTTTTCACAGCAGTGCGTAATTTAGTCATTAATTCACACTTAAACTAAAGATCTATATTCAGTTACCTTCATAGAAGCTGTGAAAAATGTGAAAATAGAGTGTCCTGAGCAGTCAGTATAGCAGGAGAACTAGATCCGTCTTCAATAATTAATGTAAAATCCTGCAAGTTCCATCTTTTCCTACCCTTGTGTTCATGTTGTACTTAAACAACTCTTGTATAGTGACTCTTGGATTCATGTGCTGGTTCCTCATAAAACTGATCTAAAAGGCCTGAACCAACCCAACCTCACTCCGATATGCCACGTTAACATAGCCTCAAACACACATCCATATAACCTTATAACAGAGTGGAAAAACAAGCTTATCTGATTAAATAAATCAGAAAACAGGTACAGACAGACATCACTTCAACACTTCCACAACCCAACATGAGCTGCAAGCCCAGAGCACTTCACACATGGTGGGAGAGAACTAATTACACAATCAGGACTACACAACTACACAAGTACTAATACATAATCACTAATACACAACCACTACCACAGAACTACTAATAAACAATCACTACTGCACAAATCTACTACACAACTACTACAGAATTACTAATACACAATTACTGCTACACAATCACAAATACACAATCACTTCTACAGAATTACTAATACATAACCACTATTACACAATCACAACCACAGAATTACTTATACATAACCACCATTACATACCAATACAGAATTACTAATACATAAATCACTAGTACACAACTACTAATATATTACTAATATATCCCTCCCTCCTTCTCCCACTCTCCTTTCTCTCTCTCCTCTCCCTCCCTCCTTCTCCCACTCTCCTTTCTCTCTCTCCTCTCCCTCCCTCCTTCTCCCACTCTCCTTTCTCTCTCTCCTCTCCCTCCCTCCTTCTCCCACTCTCCTCTCTCTCTCCTCTCCCTCCCTCCTTCTCCCACTCTCCTCTCTCTCTCCTCTCCCTCCCTCCTTCTCCCACTCTCCTCTCTCTCTCCTCTCCCTCCCTCCTTCTCCCACTCTCCCTCTCTCTCCTCTCCCTCCCTCCTTCTCCCACTCTCCTCTCTCTCTCCTCTCCCTCCCTCCTCTCCCACTCTCCTCTCTCTCTCCTCTCCCTCCCTCCTTCTCCCACTCTCCTCTCTCTCTCCTCTCCCTCCCTCCTTCTCCCACTCTCCTCTCCCTCTCCTCTCCCTCCCTCCTTCTCCCACTCTTCTCTCCCTCCCTCCTTCTCCCACTCTCCTCTCTCTCCTCTCCCTCCCTCCTTCTCCCACTCTCCTCTCTCTCTCCTCTCCCCTCCCTCCTTCTCCCACTCTCCTCTCTCTCTCCTCTCCCTCCCTCCTTCTCCCACTCTCCCTCTCTCTCTCCTCTCCCTCCCTCCTTCTCCCACTCTCCTCTCTCTCTCCTCTCCCTCCCTCCTTCTCCCACTCTCCTCTCTCTCTCCTCTCCTCCTCCTTCTCCCACTCTCCTCTCTCTCCCTCCTTCTCCCTCCCTCCTTCTCCCACTCTCCTCTCCCTCCCTCCCTTCTCCCACTCTCCTCTCCCTCCCTCCTTCTCCCACTCTCCTCTCCCTCCCTCCTTCTCCCACTCTCCTCTCCCTCCCTCTCTCCCACTCTCCTCTCCCTCCCTCCTTCTCCCACTCTCCTCTCCCTCCCTCCTTCTCCCACTCTCCTCTCCCTCCCTCCTTCTCCCACTCTCCTCTCCCTCTCTCCTCTCCCTCCCTCCTTCTCCCACTCTCCTCTCCCTCCCTCCTCCTCTCCCACTCTCCTCTCCCCCCTCCTTCTCCACTCTCCTCTCCCTCCTCCTTCTCCCACTCTCCTCTCCCTCCCTCCTTCTCCCACTCTCCTCTCCTCCCTCCCTCCTTCTCCCACTCTCCTCTCCCTCCCTCCCTCTCTCCCACTCTCCTCTCCCTCCCTCCCTCCTTCTCCCACTCTCCTCTCCCTCCCTCCCCCACTCTCCTCTCCCTCCCTCCCCCACTCTCCTCTCCCCTCCCTCCCTCCTTCTCCCACTCTCCTCTCCCTCCCTCCCTCCCCACTCTCCTCTCCTCTCCCTCCCTCCTTCTCCCACTCTCCTCTCCCTCCCTCCCTCCTTCTCCCACTCTCCTCTCCCTCCCTCCCCCACTCTCCTCTCCCTCCCTCCCCCACTCTCCTCTCCCTCCCTCCCTCCTCCCCACTCTCCCTCTCCCTCCCCTTCTCCCACTCTCCTCTCCCTCCTCCTTCTCCCACTCTCCTCTCCCTCCCTCCTTCTCCCACTCTCCTCTCCCTCCCTCCCTCCTTCTCCCACTCTCCTCTCCCTCCCTCCCTCCTTCTCCCACTCTCCTCTCCCTCCCTCCCTCCTTCTCCCACTCTCCTCTCCCTCCCGCCCTCCTTCTCCCACTCTCCTCTCCCTCCCTCCCTCCTTCTCCCACTCTCCTCTCCCTCCCTCCTTCTCCCACTCTCCTCTCCCTCCCTCCTTCTCCCACTCTCCTCTCCCTCCCTCCTTCTCCCACTCTCCTCTCCCTCCCTCCTTCTCCCACTCTCCTCTCCCTCCCTCCTTCTCCCACTCTCCTCTCCCTCCCTCCTTCTCCCACTCTCCTCTCTCCTCTCCCTCCTTCTCCCACTCTCCTCTCTCCTCTCCCTCCCTCCTCCTCCCACTCTCCTCTCTCTCTCCTCTCCCTCCCTCCTCCTCCCACTCTCCTCTCTCTCTCCTCTCCCTCCCTCCTCCTCCCACTCTCCTCTCCCTCCCTCCTCCTCCCACTCTCCTTCTCCCACTCTCCTTCTCCCTCCCTACTTCTCCCACACTCCTCTCCCTCCCTCCTTCTCCCACACTCCTTTCTCTCTCTCCTCTCCCACTCTCCTCTCCCTCCCTCCCTCCTTCTCCCACTCTCCTCTCTCTCTCCTCTCCCTCCCTCCTTCTCCCACTCTCCTCTCTCTCTCCTCTCCCTCCCTCCTTCTCCCACTCTCCTCTCCCTCTCCTCTCCCTCCTTCTCCCACTCTTCTCTCCCTCCCTCCTTCTCCCACTCTCCTCTCTCTCCTCTCCCTCCCTCCTTCTCCCACTCTCCTCCTCTCTCCTCTCCCTCCCTCCTCTCCCACTCTCCTCTCTCTCTCCTCTCCCTCCCTCCTTCTCCCACTCTCCTCTCTCTCTCCTCTCCCTCCCTCCTTCTCCCACTCTCCTCTCTCTCTCCTCTCCCTCCCTCCTTCTCCCACTCTCCTCTCTCTCTCCTCTCCCTCCCTCCTTCTCCCACTCTCCTCTCTCTCTCCTCTCCCTCCCTCCTTCTCCCACTCTCCTCTCTCTCTCCTCTCCCTCCCTCCTTCTCCACTCTCCCTCTCTCTCCCTCCTTCTCCCTCCCTCCTTCTCCCACTCTCCTCTCCCTCCCTCCTTCTCCCACTCTCCTCTCCCTCCCTCCTTCTCCCACTCTCCTCTCCCTCCCTCCTTCTCCCACTCTCCTCTCCTCCCTCCTTCTCCCACTCTCCTCTCCCTCCCTCCTTCTCCCACTCTCCTCTCCCTCCCTCCTTCTCCCACTCTCCTCTCCCTCCCTCCTTCTCCCACTCTCCCTCTCCCTCCCTCCTTCTCCCACTCTCCTCTCCTCCCTCCCTCCTTCTCCCACTCTCCTCTCCCTCCCTCCTTCTCCCACTCTCCTCTCCCTCCCTCCTTCTCCACTCTCCTCTCCCTCCCTCCTTCTCCCACTCTCCTCTCCCTCCCTCCCTCCTTCTCCCACTCTCCTCCTCCCTCCTTCTCCCACTCTCCTCTCCCTCCTCCTTCTCCCCACTCTCCTCTCCCTCCCTCCTTCTCCACTCTCCTCTCCCTCCCTCCCCTTCTCCCACTCTCCTTCTCCCTCCCTCCTTCTCCCACTCTCCTCTCCCCTCCCTCCTCCTTCTCCCCACTCCCCTCCCCTCCTCCCTCCTCTCCCTCCCTCCCCCACTCTCCTCTCCCCTCCCTCCCTCCTTCTCCCACTCTCCTCTCCCTCCCTCCTTCTCCCACTCTCCTCTCCCCTCCCTCCTTCTCCCACTCTCCTCTCCCTCCCTCCTTCTCCCACTCTCCTCTCCTCCCTCCCTCCTTCTCCCACTCTCCTCTCCCTCCCTCCTTCTCCCACTCTCCTCTCCCTCCCTCCCTCCTCTCCCACTCTCCTCTCCCTCCCTCCCCCACTCTCCTCTCCCTCCCTCCCCCCACTCTCCTCTCCCCTCCTCCCCCTCTCTCCACTCTCCTCTCCCTCCCTCCTTCTCCCACTCTCCTCTCCCTCCCTCCCTCCTTCTCCCACTCTCCTCTCCCTCCCTCCTTCTCCCCACTCTCCTCTCCCTCCCTCCCTCCTTCTCCCACTCTCCTCTCCCTCCCTCCTTCTCCCACTCTCCTCTCCCTCCCTCCCTCCTTCTCCCACTCTCCTCTCCCTCCCTCCCCCACTCTCCTCTCCCTCCCTCCCCCACTCTCCTCTCCTCCCCTCCCTCCTCTCCCACTCTCCTCTCCCTCCCTCCTTCTCCCACTCTCCTCTCCCGCCCTCCCTCCTTCTCCCACTCTCCTCTCCCCCCTCCTTCTCCCACTCTCCTCTCCCTCCCTCCCTCCTTCTCCCACTCTCCTCTCCCTCCCTCCCCCACTCTCCTCTCCCTCCCTCCCCCACTCTCCTCTCCCTCCCTCCCTCCTTCTCCCACTCTCCTCTCCCTCCCTCCTTCTCCCACTCTCCTCTCCCTCCCTCCTTCTCCACTCTCCTCTCCCTCCCTCCTTCTCCCACTCTCCTCTCCCTCCCTCCTTCTCCCACTCTCCTCTCCCTCCCTCCCTCCTTCTCCCACTCTCCTCTCCCTCCCTCCCCTTCTCCCACTCTCCTCTCCCTCCCTCCCTCCTTCTCCCACTCTCCTCTCCCTCCCTCCCTCCTTCTCCCACTCTCCTCTCCCTCCCTCCCTCCTTCTCCCACTCTCCTCTCCCTCCCTCCTTCTCCCACTCTCCTCTCCCTCCCTCCTTCTCCCACTCTCCTCTCCCTCCCTCCTTCTCCCACTCTCCTCTCCCTCCCTCCTTCTCCCACTCTCCTCTCCCTCCCTCCTTCTCCCACTCTCCTCTCTCCTCTCCCTCCTTCTCCACTCCTCCTCTCGCCTCTCCCTCCCTCCTCCTCCACTCTCTCTCTCTCTCCTCTCCCTCCCTCCTCCTCCCACTCTCCTCTCTCTCTCCTCTCCCTCCCTCCTCCTCCCACCTCTCTCCCTCCCTCCCTCCTCCCACTCTCCTTCTCCCACTCTCCTTCTCCCTCCCTACTTCTCCCACACTCCTCTCCCTCCCTCCTTCTCCCACACCTTTCTCTCTCTCCTCTCCCACTCTCTCTCCCTCCCCCCTCCTTCTCCCACTCTCCTCTCTCTGCCCTCTCCTTTCTCTCTCTCCGTCCCTCCCTCCTTCTCTCCCACTCTCCTTTCTCTCTGTCCTCTCCCTCTCCTTTCTCTCTCTCCGTCCCTCCCTCCTTCTCCCACTCTCCTTTCTCTCTCTCCTCTCCCACTCTCCTTTCTATCTCTCCTCTCCCACCCTCCTTCTCCCACTCTCCTCTCCCTCCCTCCCTCCTTCTCCCACTCTCCTCTCTCTCTCCTCTCCCTCCCTCCTTCTCCCACTCTCCTCTCTCTCTCCTCTCCCTCCCTCCTTCTCCCACTCTCCTCTCTCCTCTCCCTCCCTCCTTCTCCCACTCTCCTCTCTCTCTCTCCTCTCCCTCCCTCCTTCTCCACTCTCCTCTCTCTCTCTCCTCTCCCTCCCTCCTTCTCCCACTCTCCTCTCTCTCTCCTCTCCCTCCTCCTTCTCCCACTCTCCTCTCTCTCTCTCCTCTCCCTCCCTCCTTCTCCCACTCTCCTCTCCCTCCCTTCTCCAACTCTCCTCTCTCTCTCTCCTCTCCCTCCCTCCTTCTCCCACTCTCCTCTCCCTCCCTCCTTCTCCTCTCCTCCTCTCCCTCCCTCCTTCTCCCACTCTCCTCTCCCCTCCCTCCTTCTCCCCTCTCCTCTCCCTCCCTCCTTCTCCCACTCTCCTCTCCCTCCCTCCTTCCCCACTCTCCTCTCTCTCTCCTCTCCCTCCCTCCTTCTCCCACTCTCCTCTCCCTCCCTCCTTCTCCCACTCTCCTCTCTCCTCTCCCTCCCTCCTTCTCCCACTCTCCTCTCCCTCCCTCCTCCTCCCACTCTCCTCTCTCTCTCCTCTCCCTCCCTCCTCCTCCCACTCTCCCTCTCTCTCCTCTCCCTCCCTCCTCCTCCCACTCTCCGTCCCTCCCTCCTTCTCCCACTCTCCTCTCCCTCCCTCCTTCTCCCCACTCTCCTCTCCCTCCTCCTTCTCCCACTCTCCTCTCCCTCCCTCCCTCCTTCTCCAACTCTCCTCTCCCTCCCTCCTTCTCCCACTCTCCTCTCCCCTCCCTCCCTCCTTCTCCAACTCTCCTCTCTCCCCTCCTCCTCCCACTCTCCTCTCTCTCTCCTCTCCCTCCCTCCTTCTCCCACTCTCCGTCCCTCCCTCCTTCTCCCACTCTCCTCTCCCTCCCTCCTTCTCCCACTCTCCTCTCCCTCCCTCCCTCCTTCTCCAACTCTCCTCTCCTCCCTCCTTCTCCCACTCTCCTTTCTCTCTCTCCATCCCTCCCTCCTTCTCCCACTCTCCTTTCTCTCCTCTCCACTCTCCTTTCTCTCCCTCCTTCTCCCACTCTCCTTTCTCTCTCTCCTCTCCCTCTCCTTTCTCTCTCTCCGTCCCTCCTCCTTCTCCCACTCTCCTTTCTCTCTCTCCTCTCCCACTCTCCTCTCCCTCCCTCCTTCTCCACTCTCCTTTCTCTCTCTCCTCTCCCACTCTCCTCTCCCTCCCTCCTTCTCCCACTCTCCTTTCTCTCTCCTCTCCCACTCTCCTTTCTCTCCCTCCTTCTCCCACTCTCCTTTCTCTCTCCTCTCCCACTCTCCTTCTCTCCCTCCTTCTCCCACTCTCCTTTCTCTCTCCTCTCCCACTCTCCTTTCTCTCCCTCCTTCTCCCACTCTCCTTTCTCTCCCTCCTTCTCCCACTCTCCTTTCTCTCTCCTCTCCCTCTCCTTTCTCTCTCTCCGGCCCTCCCTCCTTCTCCCACTCTCCTCTCCCCTCCCACTCTCCTCTCCCTCCCTCCTTCTCCCACTCTCCTTTCTCTCCCTACTTCTCCCACTCTCCTCTCCCTCCTCCTCCTCCCACTCTCCTTTCTCTCCCTACTTCTCCCACTCTCCTTCTCCCACTCTCCTTCTCCCTCCCTACTTCTCCCACACTCCTCTCCCTCCCTCCTTCTCCCACACTCCTTTCTCTCTCTCCTCTCCCACTCTCCTCTCCCTCCCTCCCTCCTTCTCCCACTCTCCTTTCTCTCTGTCCTCTCCTTTCTCTCTCTCCGTCCCTCCCTCCTTCTCCCACTCTCCTTTCTCTCTGTCCTCTCCCTCTCCTTTCTCTCTCTCCGTCCCTCCCTCCTTCTCCCACTCTCCTCTCCCTCCCTCCCTCCTTCTCCCACTCTCCTTTCTCTGTCCTCTCCTTTCTCTCTCTCCGTCCCTCCCTCCTTCTCCCACTCTCCTTTCTCTCTGTCCTCTCCCTCTCCTTTCTCTCTCTCCGTCCCTCCCTCCTTCTCCCACTCTCCTTTCTCTCTCTCCTCTCCCACTCTCCTTTCTATCTCTCCTCTCCCACCCTCCTTCTCCCACTCTCCTTTCTCTCTCTCCGTCCCTCCCTCCTTCTCCCACTCTCCTCTCCCTCCCTCCCTCCTTCTCCCACTCTCCTCTCTCTCTCCTCTCCCTCCCTCCTTCTCCCACTCTCCTCTCTCTCTCTCCTCTCCCTCCCTCCTTCTCCCACTCTCCTCTCTCTCTCCTCTCCCTCCCTCCTTCTCCCACTCTCCTCTCTCTCTCCTCTCCCTCCCTCCTTCTCCCACTCTCCTCTCTCTCTCGCCTCTCCCTCCCTCCTTCTCCCACTCTCCTCTCTCTCTCTCCTCTCCCTCCCTCCTTCTCCCACTCTCCTTTCTCTCCCTACTTCTCCCACTCTCCTCTCCCTCCCTCCTTCTCCCACTCTCCTCTCCTCCCTCCTTCTCCCACTCTCCTCTCCCTCCCTCCTTCTCCCACTCTCCTCTCCCTCCCTCCTTCTCCCACTCTCCTCTCCCTCCCTCCTTCTCCCACTCTCCTCTCCCTCCCTCCTTCTCCCACTCTCCTCTCCCTCCCTCCTTCTCCCACTCTCCTTTCTCTCCCTACTTCTCCCACTCTCCTCTCCCTCCTCCTCTCCCACTCTCCTCTCCTCCCTCCTTCTCCCACTCTCCTCTCCCTCCCTCCTTCTCCCACTCTCCTCTCCCTCCCTCCTTCTCCCACTCTCCTCTCCCTCCCTCCTTCTCCCACTCTCCTCTCCCTCCCTCCTTCTCCCACTCTCTCTCCCTCCCTCCTTCTCCCACTCTCCTCTCTCTCTCCTCTCCCTCCCTCCTCCCCACTCTCCTCTCTCCTCTCCCTCCCTCCTTCTCCCACTCTCCTCTCTCCTCTCCTCCCTCCTTCTCCCACTCTCCTCTCTCCTCTCCCTCCCTCCTTCTCCCACTCTCCTCTCCCTCCCTCCTCCTCCCACTCTCCTCTCTCTCTCCTCTCCCTCCCTCCTTCTCCCACTCTCCGTCCCTCCCTCCTTCTCCCACTCTCCTCTCCCTCCCTCCTTCTCCCACTCTCCTCTCCCTCCCTCCCTCCTTCTCCAACTCTCCTCTCCCTCCTTCCTTCTCCCACTCTCCTCTCCCTCCCTCCTTCTCCCACTCTCCTTTCTCTCTCCATCCCTCCCTCCTTCTCCCACTCTCCTTTCTCTCCTCTCCCACTCTCCTTTCTCTCCCTCCTTCTCCCACTCTCCTTTCTCTCTCTCCTCTCCCTCTCCTTTCTCTCTCTCCGTCCCTCCCTCCTTCTCCCACTCTCCTTTCTCTCTCTCCTCTCCCACTCTCCTCTCCCTCCCTCCTTCTCCCACTCTCCTTTCTCTCTCCTCTCCCACTCTCCTTTCTCTCCCTCCTTCTCCCACTCTCCTTTCTCTCTCCTCTCCCACTCTCCTTTCTCTCCCTCCTTCTCCCACTCTCCTTTCTCTCTCCTCTCCCACTCTCCTTTCTCTCCCTCCTTCTCCCACTCTCCTTTCTCTCTCCTCTCCCTCTCCTTTCTCTCTCTCCGTCCCTCCCTCCTTCTCCCACTCTCCTCTCCCCTCCCACTCTCCTCTCCCTCCCCTCCTTCTCCCACTCTCCTTTCTCTCCCTACTTCTCCCACTCTCCTCTCCCTCCCTCCTTCTCCCACTCTCCTTTCTCTCCCTACTTCTCCCACTCTCCTCCCTCCTCCTTCTCCACTCTCCTCTCCCTCCCTCCTTCTCCCACTCTCCTCTCCCTCCCTCCCTCTCCCACTCTCCTCTCCCTCCCTCCCTCCTTCTCCAACTCTCCTCTCCCTCCCTCCTTCTCCCACTCTCCTCTCCCTCCCTCCTTCTCCCACTCTCCTTTCTCTCTCCATCCCTCCCTCCTTCTCCCACTCTCCTTTCTCTCCTCTCCCACTCTCCTTTCTCTCCTCCTTCTCCCACTCTCCTTTCTCTCTCTCCTCTCCCTCTCCTTTCTCTCTCTCGTCCCTCCCTCCTTCTCCCACTCTCCTTTCTCTCTCTCCTCTCCCACTCTCCTCTCCCTCCCTCCTTCTCCCACTCTCCTTTCTCTCTCCTCTCCCACTCTCCTTTCTCTCCCTCCTTCTCCCACTCTCCTTTCTCTCTCCTCTCCCACTCTCCTTTCTCTCCCTCCTTCTCCCACTTCCTTTCTCTCTCCTCTCCCACTCTCCTTTCTCTCCCCCTTCTCCCACTCTCCTTTCTCTCTCCTCTCCCTCTCCTTTCTCTCTCTCCGTCCCTCCCTCCTTCTCCCACTCTCCTCTCCCCTCCCACTCTCCTCTCCCTCCCTCCTTCTCCCACTCTCCTTTCTCTCTCCATCCCTCCCTCCTTCTCCCACTCTCCTTTCTCTCCTCTCCCACTCTCCTTTCCTCTCCCTCCTTCTCCCACTCTCCTTTCTCTCTCTCCTCTCCCTCTCCTTTCTCTCTCCGTCCCTCCCTCCTTCTCCCACTCTCCTTTCTCTCTCTCCTCTCCCACTCTCCTCTCCCTCCCTCCTTCTCCCACTCTCCTTTCTCTCTCCTCTCCCACTCTCCTTTCTCTCCCTCCTTCTCCCACTCTCCTTTCTGGCGCTCCTCCTCGCACTCTCCTTTCTCTCCCTCCTTCTCCCACTCTCCTTCTCTCTCTCTCCCACTCCCTTTCTCTCCCTCCTTCTCCCTCTCTCCTTTCTCTCTCCTCTCCCTCTCCTTTCTCTCTCTCCGTCCCTCCTTCTTCCCACTCTCCTCTCCCCTCCCACTCTCCTCTCCCTCCCTCCTTCTCCCACTCTCCTTTCTCTCCCTACTTCTCCCACTCTCCTCTCCCTCCCCTCCTTCTCCCACTCTCCTTTCTCTCCCTACTTCTCCCACTCTCCTCTCCCTCCCTCCTTCTCCCACTCTCCTCTCCCTCCCTCCTTCTCCCACTCTCCTCCCCCTCCCTCCCTCCTTCTCCAACTCTCCTCTCCCTCCCTCCTTCTCCCACTCTCCTTTCTCTCTCTCCATCCCTCCCTCCTTCTCCCACTCTCCTTTCTCTCTCCTCTCCACTCTCCTTTCTCTCCCTCCTTCTCCCACTCTCCTTTCTCTCCGTCCTCTCCTCTCCTTTCTCTCTCTCCGTCCCTCCCTCCTTCTCCCACTCTCCTTTCTCTCTCTCCTCTCCCACTCTCCTCTCCCTCCCTCCCTCCTTCTCCCACTCTCCTTTCTCTCTCCTCTCCCACTCTCCTTTCTCTCCCTCCTTCTCCCACTCTCCTTTCTCTCTCTCTTCTCCCACTCTCCTTTCTCTCTCTCTTCTCCCACTCTCCTTTCTCTCTCTCTGTCCCTCCCTCCTTCTCCCACTCTCCTCTCCCTCCCTCCTCTCCCACTCTCCTTTCTCTCTCCTCTCCCACTCTCCTCTCCCTCCCTCCTTCTCCAACTCTCCTCTCCCTCCCTCCTTCTCCCACTCTCCTTTCTCTCTGTCCTCTCCCTCTCCTTTCTCTCTCCCTCCTTCTCCAACTCTCCTCTCCCTCCCTCCTTCTCCCACTCTCCTTTCTCTCTGTCCTCTCCCTCTCCTTCTCTCTCCGTCCCTCCCTCCTTCTCCCACTCTCCTTTCTCTCTCTCCGTCCCTCCCTCCTTCTCCAACTCTCCTCTCCCTCCCTCCCTCCTTCTCCCACTCTCCTTTCTCTCTCCTCTCCCACTCTCCTTTCTCTCCCTCCTTCTCCCACTCTCCTTTCTCTCTCCTCTCCCTCTCCTTTCTCTCTCTCCGTCCCTCCCTCCTTCTCCCACTCTCCTTTCTCTCTCTCCTCTCCCACTCTCCTCTCCCTCCCTCCCTCCTTCTCCCACTCTCCTTTCTCTCTCCTCTCCCACTCTCCTTTCTCTCCCTCCTTCTCCCACTCTCCTTTCTCTCTCTCTTCTCCCACTCTCCTTTCTCTCTCTCTTCTCCCACTCTCCTTTCTCTCTCTCTGTCCCTCCCTCCTTCTCCCACTCTCCTCTCCCTCCCTCCTCTCCCACTCTCCTTTCTCTCTCCTCTCCCACTCTCCTCTCCCTCCCTCCTTCTCCAACTCTCCTCTCCCTCCCTCCTTCTCCCACTCTCCTTCTCTCTGTCCTCTCCCTCCTTTCTCTCTCCGTCCCTCCCTCCTTCTCCCACTCTCCTTTCTCTCTCTCCGTCCCTCCCTCCTTCTCCAACTCTCCTCTCCCTCCCTCCCTCCTTCTCCCACTCTCCTTTCTCTCCCTCCTTCTCCAACTCTCCTCTCCCTCCCTCCTTCTCCCACTCTCCTTTCTCTCTGTCCTCTCCCTCTCCTTTCTCTCTCTCCGTCCCTCCCTCCTTCTCCCACTCTCCTTTCTCTCTCTCCTCTCCCACTCTCCTCTCCCTCCCTCCTTCTCCCACTCTCCTCTCCCTCCCTCCCTCCTTCTCCAACTCTCCTCTCCCTCCCTCCTTCTCCCACTCTCCTTTCTCTCTCTCCATCCCTCCCTCCTTCTCCCACTCTCCTTTCTCTCTCCTCTCCCACTCTCCTTTCTCTCCCTCCTTCTCCCACTCTCCTTTCTCTCTCTCCGTCCCTCCCTCCTTCTCCCACTCTCCTTTCTCTCTCTCCTCTCCCACTCTCCTCTCCTCCCTCCTTCTCCCACTCTCCTTTCTCTCCCCCCATCTCCCACTCCTCTCTCTCCCTCTCCCCCCCCATCTCCCACTCCTCTCTCTCCCTCTCCCCCCCATCTCCCACTCCTCTCTCTCCCTCTCCCCCCCATCTCCCACTCCTCTCTCTCCCTCTCCCCCCCCATCTCCCACTCCTCTCTCTCCCTCTCCCCCCCCATCTCCCACTCCTCTCTCTCCCTCTCCCCCCCCATCTCCCACTCCTCTCTCTCCCTCTCCCCCCCCCATCTCCCACTCCTCTCTCTCCCTCTCCCCCCCCCATCTCCCACTCCTCTCTCTCCCTCTCCCCCCCCCATCTCCCACTCCTCTCTCTCCCTCTCCCCCCCCATCTCCCACTCCTCTCTCTCCCTCTCCCCCCCCATCTCCCACTCCTCTCTCTCCCTCTCCCCCCATCTCCCACTCCTCTCTCTCCCTCTCCCCCCCCATCTCCCACTCCTCTCTCTCCCTCTCCCCCCCCCCATCTTCCCACTCCTCTCTCTCCCTCTCCCCCCCCCATCTCCCACTCCTCTCTCCCTCTCCCCCCCCCCATCTCCCACTCCTCTCTCTCCCTCTCCCCCCCCATCTCCCACTCCTCTCTCTCCCTCTCCCCCCCCATCTCCCACTCCTCTCTCTCCCTCTCCCCCCCATCTCCCACTCCTCTCTCTCCCTCTCCCCCCCATCTCCCACTCCTCTCTCTCCCTCTCCCCCCATCTCCCACTCCTCTCTCTCCCTCTCCCCCCATCTCCCACTCCTCTCTCTCCCTCTCCCCCCCATCTCCCACTCCTCTCTCTCCCTCCTTCTCCCTCTCCTCTCTTTTCCACACCATTGTGGGTGAAGGCAGAAGCCGTGTGAAGCTCAGGGGTTTAGCACACTTTAATATCAGGCTTCAATACCTTGCCCGGTCTGGCAGCGGCGGCCGCTCTCAAAGGAGAAGAGGTTGGAGTCGTAGCCATAGCGACGCAAGCAGAGGTATGGCCACCTGACAGCATCACACTTGTGCGTACGGAGAACCAGCTCCTCTTCCGTCAGCTCCATGACGCCTGCGCCCAGCTCATTCCCATCATCATCCACGTTAACCACCTGCACACAGCCCCAACCAGCACCTACCTCAGTAACTCCAGCATACACAGGCAAACAACTGCAGGGCATGTACACACACACACACACACAGACAAAGTGATCATAGAACACCCACCTTAAATTTACTCTGGTGATTGTCAGGAACGGACTGCTTGTCTGGACAACTCCAACAGCTTCCCATGGCTTCTTCAGAGGACTGTTGGATGTCTGGAACACACACACATGACATCCCTTTGACTTTAAACAGTACAAACCAGCCAAAGCATTTAAAAGTGTCAGTAACACAGCTAAGAAGGCTCTCACCTAGACTCAGCCATCAGGGTTCCTGGTTCATTCCCCAGCACCAGACTGACAGACATTCTTCATGTGTACTGCCTCTAGCTGTGACAAAGACTCAACCTGCAGACACTGAAGGGGTGTTTACATCACTTCCAACCAAACCACATTTAGCCGGTGTGTATGAATATCATCAGCTAGGCATCAGCATTGTTCCCTGTATTCCTACAGTATTCTAGATCATTGGTATTCCGTACTTTAGCTTGCTGTACTATACTAGGATGTACACTATGAGTAAATGACAAAGCACTTTTGTAAGTAAATGCCATAAATGTAAATGTTGTATGAATATCGATGTTTATTCCTGGATATTCATTACACTGTTTCGACAGGATCCAAACAGTGCAAAAGAAACGAAATGGAACTTTATTTATATTCAACTTCACTTTTGTGAAGTTAAATATATGTTGACTTCAAAATCGAAAACGGAGTAGTTAGAATGGTGAACCCCAATGCCTATCGTCTGTAAATCAGAAGTTAAAAATCTGATCAAAACAGTAGACATTACGGTGTTTAAAAAATAACCTTCGATACCCAAAGGGAAGAGTGCGTCTTATTTAGCTGACCCAGCAAGCGTGCAACACCAACAGAATCTCGGAGATATTTGCCCCAAGACTAAGTGGTTGATCTTAAACGCCGAGATGGTTTGGAGAATGAAAAATTCCTGAAATATTTTCATAAAGCGCCCCTCCCTCCTGCTCGGAAGCTTACACGAACATTTTCTTGATCTCATTTGACGAACATATTTTGTCGCTGTCTCAAGAAAAAAATTACACCATCATGTCAACCCACAGTTGCAAAACTAAACATTAATTTAAAAAATCAGTCACGATAAAGGCATCTTGCAGTAGATGCTAAATTAGGTTAGCTAGCCTAGCTAACATGGTTTCTCGCACGTCACGAAAGTACTTTCTGAACTATCTTAGCTCTAACTACTCAGTATAAACCTACACGTTTAGAATATATATATATATATATATATATATATATATATATATATATATATATATATATATATATATATATATATATAATCACAATTAAGGTTGCTCAGGATAACACAATCGACCGTAAAACCCATGAAAACATCCGAGAAATTTCAATGATCTAGTTAACCAAACGAGTGTGTTTTAACTACTGCTGCGTTAACAGCGTTAGGTTATATCCTTAGTAAATTACTTTATGATACATAGTTACTTAACGAGCTAGCTAAGATAACTATGTGCTTCAGATTTTTGACCTCAAACCTTTTATTCAACTGCTTAATTGTTTGTACAGCTACCTGTCAAGTCAGTGTTAGGGCGCATATGCAAGGCTAACCCTTCACTTTACACAACAACCAACAATTTCGTGTGCTGAAGCTAGCATAGCCATGTTAGCTAGCAAAACAAAATCCTTCCTGTTCGTTTATCTTAGCGAGAGGATTGGTGTCAACGTTAAACTACAATACTGTAAGCTGGCTAGCTAACCTAGCCAGGGCGGACCGCTAGCCAGCTACCCTGGTATCTTATAACGTAGTTGTAGCGTCTACTTAACCCGACCTGCACACTGAAACGTCCCGGACGAGGCAGAGTTTACGCGGCTATCTTAGCTAAGCTAAAGCTAACAGCTACGCGCCGCTTCCATTATCTCTGTGAAACCGCTGTGAGAAACTTAGCTAGCTAACCAACGATACAATTAACCAAGCGATGAACCGGACAATAAATAAATAAAAACCAAATACTTACAGAGTTGTACTGCTAAGTTGGACCCGGTGTTCTTGGCGATGATTTCAGATGTGCCTTGTGTCGGTGTGTCTCATCCGTGTAGTACAGCTCGAGCTAACGGTCCGTTAGCATGTCGCGAGCTAATACTAGTCTTCAGCGCCAAAATGATAACTCCAACTAAACCGCAACGATTCCACAGATACTCAGCTAACCGCCAAAAACGCACGTCGATTCCCAGTTTGTAAACTCATGTTGGTCTGCTAAATATTCGTGGAAGGCAGCCGAATCACCATCATTTACTTGTTTGTTTTTCGTTAGTTCGAATCCCTAGAGTTGATGCGAGTCGGTGCTGTGTTAGCAGCTAGCTAGCTAGTTGGCTGGCTGACTGGTGGGTTGCTAACTCGCAAACTGCGCATGCGCCTAACCGATGACCCGATAGGCTCCTTTACATGGGCGAAGAGCAATTTGGAAAGAAAATGGAAACTGAAGCCCATGTGGAGTCTCCTATTTAATTCGATCATTGAGTTTCCTTTATCCACAGCGTGAATGACCACTATCATATTAATACTAGCGTAACACGCCAGACGTATTTTATTAAATAGTTTTATTACAAATATTCGATGTGTATGATTATTTTTTGATAACTTAAATCTTATTTCTGTCCTGGCGTGCCACTCCCCTATAATGTATATGAGTAGTATTCCTATATATTAGCTATATTAAAACAGTTCTGTCATCCTGCAGCTGATCAATTGACCACAACCTCTATGTGCATCATATAAGTCTACTATTACAGACTAGTACAAACTACAAACACCCATTTGTAGCCATGCAGTTGTCAACTTGTTCATCTCTGTGGAGTTTCTGGGCAGGTAATGTTCAGGTAGTAGTGCTCTCCACACAGCAGGGACACTGGTATGGGACATCGTTTTAAGTGTTGCCTCGTAATGAGGCAGAGCCCTGTTGCTGGAGTTAAGGTTGAGGTTCAGTTCAGGGTTATAATAATATGTCAAACAGCCAGCAACAGCTCTGTGCTCAGAGATTCACCACAGATGAAGAGCTGTAGGATGGTAACACAAACTATGCAGTGCCACAGTGTCATAAAGTGTCTAATAAGGTAGGAGTATTAGTATTTATGCTGTTTATACCATAAAGCCAGATTGTGGAAATAATACATCTGCAGTATGGCTGATCTGTCTAACTTTGCATTAAAGTGCTTGTAACACAGGATGAAGGCAGCCAACCCACCCAGGACTGACAGGACATAAACATGAGCTCTGACCACCAGACCAAACAACCCTACTCAAGACTCAAACCCAGGGCTGACAGGACATAAACATGAGCTCTGACCACCAGACCAAACAACCCTACTCAAGACTCAAACCCAGGGCTGACAGGACATAAACATGAGCTCTGACCACCAGACCAAACAACCCTACTCAAGACTCAAACCCAGGGCTGACAGGACATAAACATGAGCTCTGACCACCAGACCAAACAACCCTACTCAAGACTCAAACCCAGGGCTGACAGGACATAAACATGAGCTCTGACCACCAGACCAAAGAGCACAGCAGCCAGAGCACCCATTTAACGTTCCTAAATGGTCTCCATCACAGTGCTTTTCTTAGTCATGGCAGTTATAACAGTTTTGCCACCTCAAACATTGCCCTAAGGACATATCAGCTGTTTAAATAATCTGAATTCACATTCTTATAACAGTGTAAAACTAACAATAGTTTATTAATTAATAAACTATAAACTATTATACTGTGTATGACTATGTATGTGACGAATAAACCAAACTTGAAACTTAAGTCTGTCCTAAAAGTAAATGTGACCTTCAGTGTTTGAAGTAGGTCTACTAACTGACAGTGCTAAACACAGACATCCTACCCTACAAAACCTAATTTCAGGGAGATAATGTTAAGACCCCCCAACCCACCATCTCTGCGTTGCATGCAAAGCTGAAATCACAACAGTGGAAGTGGCAATATAGGCAGGCGACCTGTGCAGCAAGGGCTGGTTTTTAGATGTTTACAGCATTTGTTATAAAGGGATGTTATGATTGAGTGAACTGTCATTAAATGTCATTAAATCATGAATGTTATGACTGCTCAACTATATTGTTAGTATAGCATAGCTGTCTCATTAGCCAAGCACATCAGTTTAGCTAGCTAGTTTATGTACATTTCATTAGCTAGCTAACTATGTAATGTTAAGCTTGTTATTAACTAGATTTATCTTTTGCACAGCAGTAATAGTTCTGTTTTGTTTTGATTATTGTGTGGGGAGCACAGAAAGGTTGAAATTACCCAGCTCTGTCAGTACCTCCCACAGCTATAAACTTTACCTTTCAGCCTATTAGACAGCTACAAACTTTATCTCTCAGCCTATCAAACACCTAAAAACTTGACCTTTCAACCTATCAGACATGAGGATTACATATGACCCTACAGTAGGTGAGTCCTCGATGGACTATGGCAAGCGGTTTTAACATTTATTGATATGAACAGATTTACATTACGAATATCTGTAATTAATTTATAACTAGACATAATGCCAATTCAGTATATCTCTAATTATATTTGACTATAATGAATGATGACACGTTTGCAATTGATTTGTACAGGAGCTTCAAATCTGTTACGGCGTGGCCCTCTCCACATAGACTTCTCCACATGTACGCGTGTGTGTGTGTGTGTGTGTGTGTAAGGGTGTCTCCTCATCACCACACTCCTCTCTTGTTAATTGGTCATGTGTCACACCTGTCCTTCGTTATTGTCCTTGTTACTGTGTATGTAGTTAAGGTCTTGTGTGTCTACCTGTGCATCTATCACTCATCATGTTTAACTGTTTGAGTTTGCCTTCCTAATCGTGGTGTGTTTTATTTTCTTTTGTGTTTTGTGCTAATAAACATTTGTGTTGTTCAGTCTATGGCTCTTGCATCCTGTGTCTTCACAGACTTGTCCACCTCAAGTTCAAACACCTCAGTCCCAAGTTCAAATACCATAGAAAACACCTCAGCCCCAAGTTCAACCACCACAGAAAACACTGCAGCCCCAAGGTTAAACAGCTCAGCAAACACCTCAGTCCCAAGTTCATACATCTTAGCCCCAAGTTCAAACACATCAGAAAACACCTCAGACCCAAGTTCACTCTCAAAAAAGGGTCATGTCTGTTGTAGGATCATGTCCCTGTGTTGTATGGTCATGTCCTCATGTTGCAGGGAAATATTCCCATGTTGTACGGTGATGTCCCCATGTTGTAGGGTCATGTCCTCGTGTTGTAGGGTCATGTCCCCATGTTGTAAGCTGATGTCCCCGTGTTGTAGAGTCATGTTCCCATGTTGTACGGTGATGTCCCCATGTTGTAGGGTCATGTCCTCGTGTTGTAGGGTCATGTCCCCGTGTTGTAGAGTCATGTTCCCATGTTGTATGGTTATGTCCCCGTATTGTAGAGTCATGTCCCCATGTTGTATGGTCATGTCCCCGTGTTGTAAGGTGATGTCCCCGTGTTGTGTGGTGATGTCCCCGTGTTGTAGGGTCATGTCCACATATTGTAGGGTCATGTCCCCGTGTTGTATGTTCATGTCCTCATGTTGTAGGGTCATGTCATGTTGTATGGTCATGTCCCCGTGTTGTAGGGTCATGTCCCCGTGTTGTATGTTCATGTCCTCATGTTGTAGGGTCATGTCTCCATGTTGTATGGTCATGTCCCCGTGATGTAAGGTGATGTTCCCATGTTGTATGGTCATGTCCCCGTGTTGTATGTTCATGTCCTCATGTTGTAGGGTCATGTCATGTTGTATGGTCATGTCCCCATGTTGTATGGTCATGTCCTCATGTTGTAGGGTCATGTCATGTTGTATGGTCATGTCCCCGTGTGGTAGGGTCATGTCCCCGTGTTGTAGGGTCATGTCCCCGTGCTGTATGGTCATGTCCCCGTGTTGTATGTTCATGTCCTCATGTTGTAGGGTCATGTCATGTTGTATGGTCATGTCCCCATGTTGTAGGGTCATGTCTCCATGTTGTATGGTCATGTCCCTGTGATGTAAGGTGATGTTCCCGTGTTGTATGGTCATGTCCCCCTGTTGTAGGGTTACGTCTCTGTCCCCTTGCGTCTTTTAACGGTTATTAAAGGGACATGCAATGTTAAGGGCCATTGGCCTTGTAAATTAAAAGTCGAGGGAGATCGTTTACAAGTTCTAAAATTACACCGTTTATGTTGTGTAATGAACAAAATATTATAAACAGGATATTACAGCTTTAAATTAAATTCTCAAAAATGCTGATGTTGAAACAAATATAAACAAATATAAACAAATATGAAATATGAACGTAAACTGCTTCACGCACGTAAAGTGACCCACAATTCACAGCGTTTTATGTCACATGACCAAATACTGAGGCGGAAATGAAAGCGAAGCTGGTGGCTAAGCGTTAGTAGCAAAGTAGGACGGACGACGGTATGGCGAAGAAAACTGCTCTAATGCACTAATGTACACATGACGGGTTACGGGAACAATATGGGTTCGGTTACGCACTGTTTTAGTCATATTGCCTTCATCTGACAGTAGCCTTTTCTGTACTTAAATATTAGTCTTACCCAGGAAGCTAGCTAGCTACCTCGCTAGCTGTGTTACCACAGGTCGGCTGGATAACTGTTTTTATTATAACTGTTTACATTTACTAGTCAGGCAGAGTTTGGTTTATATTTACTAGTCAGGCAGAGTTGGGTTTATATTTACTAGTCAGGCAGAGTTGGGTTTATATTTACTAGCCAGCAGAGTTGGGTTTATATTTACTAGCCGAGGAGAGTTGAGTTTTAATTTCACTAACTAGCCACCTTTACACCTGTCTCCGTGTATATCTTGATCTGATTTATATAATTGTATAGTAGTATTACCCGCCTTACTGGCATCCTTAGCTGTACATGAACATTGTGAATGAAACCAGGATGATCTGATGCTGGTAACGGTTATCTTAGTCATCGTGTCTAACCCTAACTGCAGCTGGCTAACTGTCCGGTTGACTTGTATGTAAATTTCCTATTAGCAGTAGCAATAAAGCACCGTTTGTATTTATTTTAGAGATATGCACCTTATGTGAAAAGTGTAGTTAAACTGCTTAGTCTGAGCCATCTGTAGTGAGACATACGGGCATCCACCACTCCGCGCGGACCCGTCACTACTGGTTTCTTTAGTGACAGTTTGCACAGCCATGGCGAAGGCAGTGTCACAAGTGTTTTAAAGTGATCCAATACTGGACACGCTCGTATGTATGTCATAGACTTGTATCTGTCTGAAACACTTGCTTACTGTGATGCAGCAATAGAAGTCTGTTACGTTAAGACAAGCCTTCGTAAAACTAGAATAGTTTAAATAGTACAGTGTAATAGATAAACTGTTGGTAGATAAACGAATGATGAACGGTTAAAATTGTAATTATATTGGAACTTGGCAAGGCTGCAAGTTTATAGCCTTGTGTATGTGGGTGTATTTCAGGGCTGTGATGTAATGGCAGCTGCAGGTATGAGCAGACCTGGTGGTGTCCAGGGAACAGAGAAATCCCAGCTGACCTTGAAAGGTAAAATTACAAACGTGAATCTTCTGTCCCCTCATATTACGAAAATGATTATAATTGATTATAACACTTATAACGTGTGGAAACAAAGTACACAGTCACCTAACCAGTTCACCTTATAGGAGGAAAGTAACCTAATGATTCCAGCCTTCATCTGTTTGCATGTCACTTTAGTGACCACTAGAGGGCGATGCTCACTTTCATGTTTAGTCTGCGCAAGCTTCAGACTTGCACTCAGAAAAAGGGACTGTGTTTTAAGAGGGAGATGATGATGTCATTGAAACTTAAAGCTGCATGGTAATATTGTCTCTAATGATATTTCCCACATCAGCTTTGTAGCTGGAACCTTAACACATGCAAGCATGTCCAGATGTTCCAGCTGACTGCCATTTAGCCCAGGGTCCCCCAGAGGGTTAACCCTGACCCTGTCACCCAAAGGGTTAACCCTGACCCTGTCCTCCAAAGCCTCCATGTGTATCCAGGCACCTTGTGTCAGAAATGTTAGTGTGTGTGTGTGTTTGCGTGTTGGTTACATGTGTGATGTCCTTGTACAGCTATGTACACGTATGTTGTATGATGCTCAGGGCGTACAGGGACACAGGGAGTATACACTGTGTGATAAGAATGTCTGCTAATGCTGAAAGTGTAACTGTAACATTAACTTGGTTGTATGAACACAATTGAGTGTGTGGGGCAATGGTACCTCAGTGGTTCAGGTACTTGACTAATAATCAGAAGGTTGCCAGTTCAAACCCCACCACCAAGTTGCCACTGTTGGGCTCCTGAACAAGACCCTTAACCCTCAATTACTCAAGTTCTATTCAGTCATAATTGTAAGTCACTTTGGATAAAAGCGTCAGCTAAATGCAGTAAAAATGTAAATGCACGTGTGTGTGTTGCGTGTGTGTGTAGTGGTGTCGGCCCGGCCGCAGTCTGCCCGTGTGTCTCGTCTCAGCTCTTTTGTGGAGGTGACGGCCGATGGCTTGAGCAGCGAAACCAAGAAAACAGGCAAACGCAGTGGACAGCAGGAGCTGCAGTGGAATGAGGACCTCACCCTGTAAGCCTTCCTTTTGCCCTCCTCTTCCTCACCCTGTAAGCATAAGAAGACAGAGCGATTGATTAAGCACCTGAACCACACTGTAAGACCCCCCCCAAGATAAGATTCTGTAGATAATAAATGTGCTGTGTGTGTGTGTGTGTGTGTGTGTGTGTGTGTGTGTGTGTGTGTGTGTGTGTGTGTGTGTAGGAACGTGACTCCTCAAAGCCACCTGCACCTGAAGTTGTGGAGCTGTCACACACTGAGGAGGGAACTGTTGGGGAGTGCCAGCATCGACCTACTGGACACACTCCGCACGCACCATGGCAAAAGTACACACACACAACCTGAAACACCATGACACACACACACACACACACACACACACACACACACACACACACACACAACCTGAAACGCAGACACACAGCACCCAGACAGTGGTGGTCTGAGCCTGTTACTGGTTTGCTGTGTGTAGGCATTTGGGATTTGTACTTTACTTATAACGGTCATTACCTTTATTTTAATGTGTTTTGAAGAAAGATGCCATTATTCCAGGTCTTGATGAACAGTACCTTTTTTTTTAGACACACACACGAGCGCATGCTGAATAAAACAACAAAAGCATTTGAAGTCTCCTAGTTTGCATCTTCCTTTCATCTGTGTGTGTTTTACGTTGCACACGGAGTGGAGGGTTTTAACCTGAGTTATGAGTTTCACTCACCTTTGCTGACTTTGATGTATTCTAAATGAAAGACCTTGCAACACAGCATGTAGCACTTCAAATGACTGAACGACAAAGACATTGTGGTGAACAAGAGAACTCCTCAACCCTCGTTTCCCTCTCTGCCCCCCTCCCTCCAGTGGAGAACCTGGAGCTCTGTTTGGTACTGCAGACGGAGAACAAAGGCTTGGTTGTAGCAGGAGGTGAACTCAACGTCTGTCTGGACGGCCTGGTTGTTGATCTGGGATCTCTGCCCAATGGCAGCTCAGCAACAGACAGTGAGTCCCGCCTTATAACACACACACACACGCACGCACACAGAGCGCAACTCTTTAAAGAATTCACACATGTATGTGCTAGTGGCTGTGTGCTGGGGGCATGGCGGGTAGGTGAGATGCTTGGGGCTAATGGGTAACCTCTACGCCGAGGGCAGGCGTGTCATCTCCCCTACGCGCCGAGGGCGGGCGTTGCATCCCCTGTATTGCTCTCTGAAATCATTAAAGTAAATTTACTGTCTATCCATGTGAGCCAAAGTTGTTATTTCAGTTCATTATTTTGAACTAAAGTTTCAGTAGTGCGTTAGTGACCTTTTCCAGTCATGTGATTGTGTGTAATTGTTATTAGGTATGAGTGAGTGACAAGTTTCTGTTCTGTTCAAATACTTGTACACATTGTCAACTCTACTGAGTGTTTGTCAGATTATGAAGGAGTAAATTGTTAACTGTATTCACAAAGGATTATATTGTGCCAGATGAGTGATGAATAGTTCTCATAATTTGTTTAATTTGCTTGTCACATACCCGACGTCTACCTTAGATAACATGGCACACGCACAATGTTTGCATTTAATCTGGAGTCTGTGTTCTTTTTTGTGATAATTTTGTAATTGAGTATCATTTGTTAGCTTGGCAAATTAGTTGATGTGTGTGTGTGTATGCGCGCACGCGCGTGTGTTTTTATACATGTTGTACCAGCGTAATATTTAAACAGTGGGGGTTGTGTCTCTCTTCCTCGTGTGTGTGTGTGTAAGTATGTACATACGTGTGGGTGTGGAATAGGAGTGAATAGAGGTCTTGAGAGGGTCTTGCTCTCCTGGGGTTTTGGGGGAAATGGTGTGTGTGTGTGTGTGTGTGTGTGTGTGTGTGTGTGTACACATACTAACAGCTTGGTATATAAAGGCTTGAGTGTGCAGGGAAAGGTGTGTAAGGGGCTCTGTGTTCTGTCTGAAGGCAGCCCTTGTTAGTTTAGTGTTGTGCCTTATTTCCCCTGGCTCTCTTTCTGATATGCTGACGCACGCACGCACACACACACATACACACACACGCTTCTGGTTCCTCATAAACAGGTCTTTGTTCTACAGTCCCTGCAAAAACAGCCTTTACAAACTGAACACACTCACCTTATGTGTGCACACATTCAGCTGTAGTGCTGTCTCTTACACACACACACAAACACACATACATCTTAAAACCAGTTTGTTTGCTACAGAGCTCTAAAGGTCTTTTACCTTTAGCAATGGACAAACATTCTCTGTGTGTGTATGTATGTACATATTCTTTACTCAAAACATTTTATTTAGTGCACATAGTTGTTGTGTGTGTTGTCAAGTGTTGGAGCAGGTTGGCTAGGTGCAGGTCTGTGCAGTCGTGCCCCAGTTGTGTACATGACGAATACGTGTAAAATTACTTCGAACCTCAAGTACGGCTCGGCTTGAAATACCTTGCTTCAGGTCTCATGGACAAAAGCATGGAGACTATTCTCTGTCCTGCTCCAAGATGGTGGAATGAACTTCCACTTGCTGTCCGGACAGCAGAGTCCCTTGCAGTCTTCAAACACAGACTGAAGAACCATCTATTTGCAGAATATTTAAAGGACAACTGACACTGCTCCCTTATTAACTGGCTAATTTAGTACTTATTGTAGGACACTGTTTGTTTTTTAATAAACTCTAGCACTTATTGTTTATAGCACTTATCATTGTTTAAGATAGACCTTATGTATTTTACACTTCTAGGTATCAGCATTCATCCCTGTATTCTACAGTATTCTAGTTCATTGGTATGTTTGATTCTAACCTACTATACTGTACTTGGATATATTCTATGAGTAAATGACAAAGCACTTTTGTAAGTTGCTGCTAAATGCCGTAAATGTAAATTATGAACCCGTTACTATGGCAGCTGTGGCAGCAGGTACCTGTGCCTGACAGTTAGGGCCCTGAATGCTAAAGACTGCGATGACGTGGCAACATGAGATTAAGGTTTTTGTGTGGTGACGTAGAAACATGAGATTAGGGATTGTGTGTGGTGATGTAGACAGTGAAAGGTCAGAATGGTTTTCTCCCTGTGATGAGTGGAATATGGCAGCAGTGCCCATCTGACACACACGTGTGCTTCGTGAGTGCCTATTCAGTGCCTAGTTTAGAACTTCCCCACATGACGCACTGCACTGACAGAGTAAAGGTTACCCTGGTGTAAAGCTTGCAGTGAGCTTTTTGAATTGTCTGATTGTTTAAATGTGTGTTTGTAGAGATGCTACCAACAGATGCAATGAACCTTCACTGGAGTCAAAATGAGGAGACAACCAGCACTGCTAGCCCCCACAGCAGGTGAGATACACGCGCGCGCACACACGCAATGGATTAAGGTCAGTTAAGTTTAATATGGGTTATTCAGGTTAGTTGAGTGGAATATGTTTTATTTGTGTATGTGTGTAGGAGTCAGAGACAATCTACTGCTGGTTCTAGTGCAGCATCTCCTGGCAGATCAAAGACAGGAACCCCAAACCCTCCCCCAACTGTCACCAACGGAGACCTGGAGAGAGAGCCAGATGTCTCAGACAACCATACAGGTACACACCACATTTACATTTATGGCGTTTAGCAGACATTCTTATCCAGAGCGACTTAAATGCTTTGTCATTTACTCATAGAGTACATCCTAGTATAGTACAGTAGGTTAGAGTCCAAGATACCAGTGAACTGGAATACTGTAGAAATACAGGCATCACTGCTGATACCTAGAAAGACAAATACATAAGGTATCGCTTGATAAGTGTAATTAAACAATAAGTGCTAGAGTTTAACAACATCAGTATAATAAACAATACTCTACAATAAGTACTAATTTAGTCAGTCAATAAGGGAGCAGTTTCAGTTGTCCTTTAAATATTCTGCAAATAGATGGTTCTTCAGTCTGTGTTTGAAGACTGCAAGGGACTCTGCTGTCCAGACAGCAAGCGTAAGTTCATTCCACCATCTTGGAGCCAGGACAGAAAATAGGCTCCATGCTTGTCTTCCATGAGACCTGAAACATGATATTTAAAGCCAAGCTGTACTTGAGGTTTGAAGTACTCTGTATGGATTGGGCTTTGAGAATTGACCTCATGTATGAAGGGGCTGGTCCTTTTTTGGCTTTGTAGGCAAGCATCAAAATGTCAAATGATGAGCCATTAAAGGGAGTGCAAAGGATGAGCCATTAAAGGGAGCCATTAAAGGGAGTGCAGCAGTGGAGTGACGTGTGTGAACTTCGGAAGATTGAAGACCAGTCATGCTGCTGCATTCTGGACAAATTGTAGAGGTCTGATGACATTTAGAGGAAGACCAGCAAGTAGCGAGTTGCAGTAGTCTAGCTTTGAGATGCTAAGAGACTGCACAAGCACCTGGGTAGCATACTGTGAGAGG
>NC_137512.1:26360000-26410000 GCF_041902795.1 Electrophorus electricus | reverse complement strand
ACACACACACACACAGGTAGGCACGCGCACACACACACACACACAGGTAGGCACGCGCACACACACACACACACACACAGGTAGGCACGCGCACACACACACACACACAGGTAGGCACGCGCACACACACACACACACAGGTAGGCACGCGCACACACACACACACACACACACACACAGGTAGGCACGCGCACACACACACACACACAGGTAGGCACGCGCACACACACACACACACAGGTAGGCACGCACACACACACACAGGTAGGCGCGCGCACACACACACACACACACAGGTAGGCGCACGCACACACACACACACACAGGTAGGCGCGCGCACACACACACACAGGTAGGCACGCGCACACACACACACACACACACACACACACAGGTAGGCACGCGCACACACACACACACAGGTAGGCACGCGCACACACACACACACACAGGTAGGCACGCACACACACACACAGGTAGGCGCGCGCACACACACACACACACACACAGGTAGGCGCACGCACACACACACACACACAGGTAGGCGCGCGCACACACACACACAGGTAGGCACGCGCGCACACACACACACACACACACACACACAGGTAGGCACGCGCGCACACACACACACACACACAGGTAGGCACGCGCGCACACACACACACACACACACACACACAGGTAGGCACGCGCGCACACACACACACACACACACACACACACAGGTAGGCACGCGCGCACACACACACACACACACACACACACACACAGAGGTAGGCACGCGCGCTCACACACACACAGGTAGGCACGCGCGCACACACACACACACAGGTAGGCACGCGCGCACACACACACACACACACACACAGGTAGGCACGCGCACACACACACACACACACACACACACACACACAGGTAGGCGCGCGCACACACACACACACACACACACACACACACACACACACACACACAGGTAGGCACGCGCACACACACACACACACACAGGTAGGCACGCGCACACACACACACACACACAGGTAGGCACGCGCACACACACACACACACACACACAGGTAGGCACGCGCACACACACACACACACACACAGGTAGGCACGCGCACACACACACACACACACACAGGTAGGCACGCGCACACACACACACAGGTAGGCACGCGCACACACACACACACAGGTAGGCACGCGCACACACACACACACAGGTAGGCACGCGCACACACACACACACAGGTAGGCACGCGCACGCACACACACACACACAGGTAGGCACGCGCACACACACACACACACACAGGTAGGCACGCGCACACACACACACACACACAGGTAGGCACGCACACACACACACACACACACACACAGGTAGGCACGCGCACACACACACACACACACAGGTAGGCACGCGCACACACACACACACACACAGGTAGGCACGCGCACACACACACACACACAGGTAGGCACGCGCACACACACACACACACACACAGGTAGGCACGCGCACACACACACACACACAGGTAGGCACGCGCACACACACACACACACAGGTAGGCACGCGCACACACACACACACACAGGTAGGCACGCGCACACACACACACACACACAGGTAGGCACGCGCACACACACACACACACACAGGTAGGCACGCGCACACACACACACACAGGTAGGCTCGCGCACACACACACACACAGGTAGGCACGCGCACACACACACACACACAGGTAGGCACGCGCGCACACACACAGGTAGGCACGCGCGCACACACACAGGTAGGCGCGCGCGCACACACACACACACACAGGTAGGCGCGCGCGCACACACACACACAGGTAGGCGCGCGCGCACACACACACACAGGTAGACGCGCGCGCACACACACACACAGGTAGACGCGCGCGCACACACACACAGGTAGACGCGCGCGCACACACACACACACACAGGTAGACGCGCGCGCACACACACACACACACACACACAGGTAGACGCGCGCGCGCGCACACACACACACAAAGGTAGACGCGCGCGCGCGCACACACACACACACACAGGTAGACGCGCGCGCACGCACACACACACACACAGGTAGACGCGCGCACACACACACACACACACAGGTAGACGCGCGCGCACACACACACACACACACACAGGTAGACGCGCGCGCACACACACACACACACACACAGGTAGACGCGCGCGCACACACACACACACACACACAGGTAGACGCGCGCGCACACACACACACACACAGGTAGACGCGCGCGCACACACACACACACACACACACACAGGTAGACGCGCGCGCGCCCACACACACACACACAGGTAGGCGCGCGCGCACACACACACACACACACACAGGTAGGCGCGCGCGCACACACACACACACAGGTAGACGCGCGCACACACACACACACACACACACACACAGGTAGGCACGCGCACACACACACACACAGGTAGGCACGCGCACACACACACACAGGTAGGCGCGCACACACACACACAGGTAGGCACGCACACACACAGGTAGGCACGCGCGCACACACACACACACACACACAGGTAGGCACGCGCACACACACACACACACAGGTAGGCACGCGCACACACACACACACACACACACACACAGGTAGGCACGCGCACACACACACACACACAGGTAGGCACGCGCACACACACACACACACACACAGGTAGGCACGCACACACACACACACACACACACAGGTAGGCACGCGCACACACACACACACACAGGTAGGCACGCGCACACACACACACACACAGGTAGGCACGCACACACACACACACACACACACACACACAGGTAGGCACGCGCACACACACACACACACAGGTAGGCACGCGCACACACACACACACACAGGTAGGCACGCGCACACACACACACACACACACACAGGTAGGCACGCGCACACACACACACACACACAGGTAGGCACGCGCACACACACACACACACACACAGGTAGGCACGCGCACACACACACACACACACACACAGGTAGGCACGCGCACACACACACACACACACACACAGGTAGGCACGCGCACACACACACACACACACACACAGGTAGGCACGCGCACACACACACACAGGTAGGCACGCGCACACACACACACAGGTAGGCACGCGCACACACACACACAGGTAGGCACGCGCACACACACACACAGGTAGGCACGCGCACACACACACACAGGTAGGCACGCGCACACACACACACACACACACAGGTAGGCACGCGCACACACACACACACACACACACACACACACAGGTAGGCACGCGCACACACACACACACACACACAGGTAGGCACGCGCACACACACACACACACACACACAGGTAGGCACGCGCACACACACACACACAGGTAGGCACGCGCACACACACACACACACAGGTAGGCACGCGCACACACACACACAGGTAGGCACGCGCACACACACACACACACAGGTAGGCACGCGCACACACACACACACACACACAGGTAGGCACGCGCACACACACACACACACAGGTAGGCACGTGCACACACACACACACACAGGTAGGCACGCGCACACACACACACACACACACAGGTAGGCACACACACACACAGGTAGGCACGCGCACACACACACACAAGTAGGCACGCGCACACACACACACAGGTAGGCACGCGCACGCACACACACAGGTAGGCACGCACACACACAGGTAGGCACGCGCGCACACACACACACACACACACAGGTAGGCACGCGCACACACACACACACACAGGTAGGCACGCGCACACACACACACACACACAGGTAGGCACACGTAGGCACACACACACACACAGGTAGGCACACACACACACACAGGTAGGCACACACACACACACACACAGGTAGGCACGCGCACACACACACACACAGGTAGGCACGCGCACACACACACACACAGGTAGGCACGCACACACACACACACAGGTAGGCACGCACACACACACACACAGGTAGGCACGCACACACACACACACAGGTAGGCACGCACACACACACACACACACACACAGGTAGGCACACACACACACACAGGTAGGCACACACACACACACACACACACAGGTAGGCACACACACACACACACACAGGTAGGCACACACACACACACACACAGGTAGGCACACACACACACACACACACAGGTAGGCACACACACACACACACACACAGGTAGGCACACACACACACACACACACACACAGGTAGGCACACACACACACACACACACACACAGGTAGGCACACACACACACACACACACAGGTAGGCACACACACACACACACACACACAGGTAGGCGCACACACACACACACACACACACACACACACACAGGTAGGCACACACACACACACACACACACACAGGTAGGCACACACACACACACACACACACACACACAGGTAGGCACACACACACACACACACACAGGTAGGCACACACACACACACACACAGGTAGGCACACACACACACACACACAGGTAGGCACACACACACACACACAGGTAGGCACACACACACACACACACACAGGTAGGCACACACACACACACACACACACACACAGGTAGGCACACACACACACACACACACACAGGTAGGCACACACACACACACACACAGGTAGGCACACACACACACACAGGTAGGCACACACACACACACACACAGGTAGGCACACACACACACACACACACACAGGTAGGCACACACACACACACACACACACAGGTAGGCGCACACACACACACACAGGTAGGCACACACACACACACACACACACACAGGTAGGCACACACACACACACACACACAGGTAGGCACACACACACACACACACAGGTAGGCACACACACACACACACACAGGTAGGCACACACACACACACACACACAGGTAGGCACACACACACACACACACACACACACACACACACACACACACACAGGTAGGCACACACACACACACACAGGTAGGCACACACACACACACACAGGTAGGCACACACACACACACACACACAGGTAGGCACACACACACACACACACACAGGTAGGCACACACACACACACACACACACACACATACACAGGTGGGCACACACACACACACACACACACACAGGTAGGCACACACACACACACACACAGGTAGGCACACACACACACACACACACAGGTAGGCACACACACACACACACACACACAGGTAGGCACACACACACACACACACACAGGTAGGCACACACACACACACACACACACACACAGGTAGGCACACACACACACACACACACACAGGTAGGCACACACACACACACACACACACAGGTAGGCACACACACACACACACACACAGGTAGGCACACACACACACACACACACACAGGTAGGCACACACACACACACACACACACACACACACACACACAGGTTGGCACACACACACACACACACACACACACAGGTAGGCACACACACACACACACACACACAGGTAGGCACACACACACACACACACACACAGGTAGGCACACACACACACACACACACACAGGTAGGCACACACACACACACACACAGGTAGGCACACACACACACACACACACACAGGTAGGCACACACACACACACACAGGTAGGCACACACACACACACACACACAGGTAGGCACACACACACACACACACACAGGTAGGCACACACACACACACACACACACACACACACACAGGTAGGCACACACACACACACACACAGGTAGGCACACACACACACACAGGTAGGCACACACACACACACACAGGTAGGCACACACACACACACACAGGTAGGCACGCGCGCACACACACACACAGGTAGGCACGCGCACACACACACACACAGGTAGGCACGCGCACACACACACACACAGGTAGGCACGCACACACACACACACAGGTAGGCACGCACACACACACACACAGGTAGGCACGCACACACACACACACACACACACAGGTAGGCACACACACACACACAGGTAGGCACACACACACACACACACACACACACACACACAGGTAGGCACACACACACACACACAGGTAGGCACACACACACACACACAGGTAGGCACACACACACACACACACACAGGTAGGCACACACACATACACACACACACACAGGTAGGCACACACACACACACACACACACACACACAGGTAGACACACACACACACACACAGGTAGGCACACACACACACACAGGTAGGCACACACACACACACACACACACACACACACACAGGTAGGCACACACACACACACACACAGGTAGGCACACACACACACACACACAGGTAGGCACACACACACACACAGGTAGACACACACACACACACACACACACACAGGTAGGCACGCACACACACACACACACACACAGGTAGGCACGCACACACACACACAGGTAGGCACACACACACACACACAGGTAGGCACACACACACACACACACACACACACACAGGTAGACACACACACACAGGTAGACACACACACACACACACACACAGGTAGGCACACACACACACACACACACACAGGTAGGCACACACACACACACACACACACACACAGGTAGGCACACACACACACACACAGGTAGGCACACACACACACACACACACAGGTAGGCACACACACACACACACACACAGGTAGGCACACACACACACGCACACACACACACACACACACAGGTAGGCACACACACACACACACACAGGTAGGCACACACACACACACACACAGGTAGGCACACACACACACACACACATACACAGGTAGGCACACACACACACAGGTAGGCACACACACACACACACACACACACACACACACACAGGTAGGCACACACACACACACACAGACAGGTGCGCGCACACACACACACACACAGACAGGTGCACACACACACAGACAGGTACGCACACACACACACACACACACACACATACAGGTGCGCACACACACACACATACAGGTGCGCACACATACAGGTACACACACACATACAGGTACGCACATGTGTGCACACACACATATACAGGTGTACACGCGCACACTCATACAGGTACGCACGCACGCACACACACATACAGGTACGCACGCATGCACACACATAGAGGTATGCACGCAGACACATAGAGGTACGCAGGCACACAAACATACAGGTACGCACTCACGTAAGCACACATACAGGTGTACACACACATACAGGTGTACACGCACACACATACAGGTACAGGTACACACACATACAGGTACAGGTACACACACACAAACAGGTACGCACGCGTGTGCACACACACATATAGAGGTACGCACGCGCGTGCACACACACACATAGAGGTACGCACGCGCGTGCACACACATATAGAGGTACGCACGCGCGTGCACACACATATAGAGGTACGCACGCACACGCACATACAGGTACGCGCACACAGACAGACAGGCACACATACAGGTACGCAAACGCACACATATAGTTGTACACGCACACACACATACAGGTATGCACAAACACTCACGCACACACACACACACACACACTCACACACACACACACACTCACACACACATCTACAGGTACGCACGCATGCACACACACACACATCTACAGGTACGCACGCACGCACACACACACACACATCTACAGGTACGCACGCACACACACACACACATCTACAGGTACGCACGCACGCACACACACACACATCTACAGGTACGCACGCACGCACACACACACACACATCTACAGGTACGCACGCACGCACGCACACACACACATCTACAGGTACGCACGCATGCACACACACACACATCTACAGGTACGCACGCATGCACACACACACACATCTACAGGTACGCACGCACGCACACACACACACACACACACATCTACAGGTACGCACGCACACAGACACACACATCTACAGGTACGCACGCACACAGACATACAGGTTTGCGCGCACACACACACACACATACAGGTACGCACGCACATACACATACAGGTACGCACGCACATACACATACAGGTACGCGCACACACATATAGGTATGCACGTGCGCGCACACATGCAGGTACACACGCATGCAGGTACGCACGCACACACGCATGCAGGTACGCACGCACACACGCATGCAGGTACGCACGCACACACGTATGCAGGTACGCACGCACACACGCATACAGGTACGCACCCACACACGCATACAGGTACACATGCACACACACACACACACACACACACACACACACATACAGGTGCACACACACACACATACAGGTGCACACACACACACACACATACAGGTGCACACACACACACATACAGGTGCACACACACACACACACACATACAGGTACAGGTACACACACGCACACATACAGGTACGCACACACCCGCACGTGTGCACACACACACAGGTAGGCACACATATACAGGTGTGCACACACACACACACACAGACAGGTGTACACGCGCATCCACATACAGGTACGCACGCGCGCGCACACACACACAGGTACGCATGCACGCACACATACAGGTACGCACGCACGCACACATACAGGTACGCACGCACGCACGCACACACACACATACAGGTACGCGCGCGCACACACATACAGGTACGCATATATACACACACACGTACAGGTACACACACACACAGGTTCAGGTACTCACACACACACATACATGCAGGTACGCACACACACACATGCAGGTACGCACGCGCACACACACATGCAGGTACGCTCACACGCACATACACATGCAGGTACGCTCACACGCACATACATACAGGTACGCATGCACACACACATACAGGTACGCACACACACACACACACACACACACAGGTACGCACACACACACTCCCACACACACACACACACATACAGGTACGCGCATATACACACACACATGTACGCACGCACGCACACACACATACAGGTACGCACGCACACACACCCAAACATACAGGTATTCACACACACCCAAACATACAGGTTTACACACACACACCAAAACGTACAGGTATACACACAGACCCAAACATACAGGTATACACACAGACCCATAAATTTAACTTGTTTACAAACACCACATTCACACCAGCACTACAGTGCCAGTCATTGAAAGTGCAATTAGTAGTGTGTGTGTGTGTGTGTGTGTGTGTGTGTGTGTGTAAAGATGAGCTGCCAGAGGAGGGATTGGAGGATGGGCATGTCACTCTGAGCTGCCACACGGCTCTGCCCTCATCCCAGTCACTCACACCTGCTGTACCTGGAAACAGCCCCACCACTGATCCAGATAACGCAGCCCCGCCCCCACCTGCAGATACCGCCCTGCCCACAGCTGAGGACCAACCCTCCGAGCCAGTTGTGGAATCCTTACCTGCAGGGTAGGTGTGTGTGGGTGTGTGTGGCTGTAATGGCATTGTTGTGCATGTATAGGCATCATTAACCTTTTGTAGGTAAGTATGAATGCATGTATGTTAATAAGTGAAGTGCATGTTACTATGCAGTAATATATGTGCGGTGTAGTTATACCTGTACAGGTTGTTTGTAGTTGTATGTGTGCTGATTGTAGTTATTCATGGTCTGTTTAATTGTTCCCTCCACCCCCAGCTGGGAGCAGAGAGTGTTACCACATGGTCGTGTTTACTATGTGGATCACAATACCAAGACCACCACCTGGGAAAGACCACTTCCTCCAGGGTGAGTTACGCACGCTCGCTGTACCTCCATGGCGGTCAGACGTTTTTTTGACATGCAAGGCATTCTGGAAAAAAAAAATTGATTGTGGCCTCAGCAACGGTTCAGCTCCATCATACACTCAGCCAGGCGGTAACGGCAGTGAGGCACAATGAAGCAGGAAGTAACGGCAGTAAGGTGCAGTGAAGCGGGCGGTAACGGTAGTGAGGCGCAGTGAAGCAGGAAGTAACGGCAGTAAGGTGCAGTGAAGCGGGCGGTAACGGCAGTGAGGCGCAGTGAGGCGGGAAGTCACGGCAGTGAGGCGCAGTGAGGCGGGAAGTCACGGCAGTGAGGCGCAGTGAGGCGGGAAGTCACGGCAGTGAGGCGCAGTGAAGCGGGCGGTAACGGCAGTGAGGTGCAGTGAGGCGGGAAGTCACGGCAGTATGGGCGCAGCGCAGTGTCATTCTGTTTTAGCATTAGCCTGCCTGGATTAGTGACAATGACCGAGGCTACTGGGATGGGGCGCGTGTTAAGGGTATGTGTTAAGCTGCAGACAAACAAAATGCTAATGTTTGCTCCCACACACGCATGCGCACTGTATTTTGTGTGTGTGTGTAAAACCTCAGTTTTCTCCAAATTCTGCATTGCTGAGGTTAGAGGTATGAGAATATCCAACTATGTGTGTTTAGATATGAACTTCATGCACAGGGTTTTTAAAAGTTCAGATCTGACTGTCTGTGTGTGCGTGCGCACACGTGTGCATGTGTATGCCTGTGTATGTAGGTGGGAGAAGAGAGTGGACCATCGAGGGAGGTTCTACTATGTAGACCACAACACGCGCACCACCACATGGCAGCGTCCCACGGTGGAGTCCGTGCGCTGCTATGAGCAGTGGCAGACCCAGCGCAGCCAGTTACAGGGGGCCATGCACCAATTCAACCAGAGATACCTCTACCAGGTAACCCACAGCCTCGCACACAGGAGTGTGTGTGTGTGTGTGTGTGTGTGTGTGTGTGTGTGTGTGTGTGTGTGTGTGTAAGTACCTTATGGGCCACATCCTCCTCTGTCTGATCTCAGTGTCTTTTTACACACACACCCTGCCCTGTCTGATCTCAGTGTGCCTTACACGCACTCATACATCCTCAAACCCCACAGTTACAGACCTGTCTGGTAGGGGCTGTCCCCTCTGTATCTGTATGCTCACACCCTGCCCACAGCTGAGGACCAACCCTCCGAGCCAGTTGTGGAATCTTTACCTGCATGGTAGGGGTGTGTGGGTGTGGGGGGGAGGGGGATTGTTGTGCATGTACAGGCATCGTGTGTGCTCACACCCTGCCTATGTGTGACCGAGGGTGGTCTGTACAGTACCTGAACACCTACGTGTCAGGTACTGCTGGGGAAGATTAGATTGATACGTCATGTTGGCCAAGGAGCACCCTTGAGAGGTGAGGGTGAAGGAGATCTCAGAGCGATGTTACTGTTCTAGATCAGTGCTGTTGGAGGGCGGTGTTCTCCACCACACTGTGCAGTGCATGCTGGGTAAAGCAGGGGGCGTGGCTGAAGGTTGTGGAGAGCTGCTTTAGAGAAGTTTCATTACTGAAGTCTCTGTTTCTGTTTCTGAGCTATTTACACCTCCGCCCCCTGACAGCTTCACCCAGGCCTTGCCAGCCTGAAACCAGAATAACCTCCACCCCCTCTGGGGTTGAGGTTGGGCTTGGCACCAGAATAACCTCCACCCCTCTGGGGCTCTGGCTATCCAGACATTAGAGAGCAGGGCCAGCAGGTTCCCACAGCCACCGTGGTTTAGAGCTGTGCACCGTGTGTGTGTGCGCGTGTGTGCGCGCGCGTGTGTGTGTGTGCATGCGTGTGTGCATACGTGTAGGCATGTGTGTTAAGACAGTTATTGTAGGTTACTGTAGCGTGCAGTTGAGTTGTACAGGTTGTGAATGTCCCACGGTGACCATCACACACCTCAAACATTTCACACCTGAGTCCAACATTACAGGACACTGAGTACACACTACACAGCATGCGTGCGCATACACACACTAGACAACATGCACATACTATACACATACTACACAACATTTATTTTTTTGTAGAATGTGTGTATTGTGTGTGTGTGGTATGCGCATGTTGTGTAGTGTGTGTGCGCGCGCGCATGTTGTGCAGTGTGTGTGTGTGTTGTGTAGAGTGTGTGCGTGCGTGCGTGTGTCTCTCTCTCTCTCTCTCTCTCTCTCTCTATAGAGAGAGAGAGAGAGAGATGCGCACACACAAACACTCTACACAACATACACACACAGATCATACAAAAATATATACACACACACACACTGCACAAACATACACACTCATCTGCACAGTGACTCACACATACATCACAGTTCTGTAGCAGCAGAAAATGGCAGATTTTGTGTAGTAATTGGCAGTCATTTAGAGTCATTATCGCCTGTTTCCGGCCATCCAGCACCCTGTTCCTCTCCCTTCCTCCCCCGCCCTACGTCCTCTCTACTGCTCTCTCTCCTCTCTCTCCTCTCTCCCCCCAATCATGTTGTTAATGCATATCTTTGTTATTTTAATATAATTAACAGCTGCAACAGGTAAGATAATCCTAAACCAGTATAACCCAGACACCTCTATTATGACGCCCTCTCTCTCTCTCTCTCTCTCTCTCTCTCTCTCTCTCCCTCTCTCTCCTCTTTCTCTCTCACTGTCTCCCCCTTTCTCTCTCTCTCTCTCTCTCTCTCTCTCTCCCTCTCCCTCTCTCTCTCTCTCTCTCTCTCTCCCCCTCCCCCTCCCTCTCTCTCTCTTTCTCTCTCACGTGCACACTCTCCCCCTCTCTCTCTTTCCTCTCTCTCTCTCTCTCTCTCCCTCTCTCTCCCTCCCTCTCTCGTCCGTTGCTTGTCTGCCAGGGTGCTGTTCTCTGGGCAGCTGGACAGGAAGAGCCAGTGGTGATGTCAGGCCTTTTATTTCATTTTTTCTACCTTTTTTAGTCATAGAAACTCAAGAGGGTTGGTCCTCTTAGTGAGCCCTTAGTAACTGATTGACACGCGCGCACACTTTCCCTTGATTTCATCATGGTGTGTGTTTCCGAGCGGTGGCGCTCGGATGTCACTGTGAGCTGTATTTAGTGTCTGGTGACGGATGTGATTGTATCCTGCTGGTGGTGCTGAAGGTCTGGATGGAACAGCTCCACCCAGCTCCACCACCCTTCAGCTCCACCACCCAGCTACACCCTCCAGGTACACCACCCAGCACAGACATTCTGTGTGCACGTAACATTAGAATGGAGACTATTGTTATCAGTGAAGCATAAATGAAGCAACTTCTCCTCTACAAACTGTGCATACATGAATAAATAAATCCAGTGGTTGTTGTGTTGAGTTAAACTGGTTTAATGGTTCTGGTTCCATCGGTCCAGATGGGATTGAATGGTCTTTTATAAACTCATCACTGGTCACTGGCTTGGTCTGCAGCATCCCAGAAAGCACTGCTGGAACTGGGATTTTTAGCAGCTGCTTTTTGAGCAGTGAAATCGCTCCCAGAGCTGAACGCCCTTCACTGCGCCAGCATGTCCTCCCCCCCCCAACACACACACAAGCACACAGTAGGTGTTTGTCACATACAAGTTTTCCACACACACAATCAATATATATATATATATATGTGTGTGTGTGTGTTACTCCACCCACCCACACTCTCTCTCTCTCGCTCTCTCTTTCTCTCACACACACAGCTGGCAGACAGAGAGAGCTGCAGGTTCCAGTGTGTGTGGAATAAAGGTGCTTTTGTAAAGAGGGGTTGTGGCGTCTGGGCAGGAATGAATGTTTTCTTCAGTTAGCTCAGACATCACACCTCCCTGTTGCTTTCTCACAACGGCTCGACTTCAGAGCGGGACGGGCAGGAGACAGGGTGGGGCCTCCTCACCAGCCAGTGATCTCATTGGAACAGCGTGTGCGTGTGCACACTTTCCTTCCTGCCTGGCGAGTGTGGGTTTTGGAAGGCATATGCAGGGTGCGTGTGGGGCTCAGTCACTGTGTGGAGTAGCGCAGCAGAGAGCTGAGTGCTGCCTGGCTCCTGCAAAACACAGCCATCGCCACGGAGAAGCGACGCAGTTAAGCCTAGACTGTCTTAACTCTCTCGCTCTCTCTTTCTAGTCTTCAGGAGCTCCAGTGGAGAATGACCCTCTGGGTTCTCTTCCTCCAGGATGGGGTAAGTCCTGCGCTCTTTTGCTGGGCGCGCACACACACACACACACACACACACAGACAGTTCAGGTGGAGTGTGTTGTTTAGTGCAGGGTCTGTGTAAAACTCTAGCTAGGACAGGCCAGTCTCTCACAGACATACGCGGGACACACATGGGCTCTCCAAGGGCGAATCTGGACTATCAGTTTCATTTGAAAGTGTGTTAGTCCGGTGACGGTGGAGCAAGTTTACACTGACGTACACAGAGCTGCTCTGCTCTTCACGACTGACTGCCACAGACATGTTGGTGTTTAAAGGGGAGAGAGTCCATTGGGGTCTGGGGTGGGGAATGGGGGGTAAAGGATGTAATGTAAGGGCTTCTGTTCCAGGGCTACACACACACACACACACACACACACACACACACACACACACACACACACACTAATGAGAACAGTATGGCACGGAGACCTGGAGTTGTGCTGAATCTGGAAAGAGTGTGAACGTCTGTGTGTGTGTGTGTGTGTGTGTGGACTTTTGGGGAGGGAAGAAGGGGGTACCATCTTTGGTCAGAAAATCAGTCAGGACTGTAACAACACACGGTGGATAAGTGACATGTCTGAGCACACACCAGATGTGTGGGGGTGGGGGGCTTTTACACGTGCACTGGGTTTGAGGTTTTGAAATTAACAGTCAGCAAATCTACCTTTTCATTTCTGTTTTTCATTCAGATTTGTTTCTTTCTTTCTCTTTCCTGTATGTAGAAGAGATATTCTATGGATGGAGGGGTGGTACTCTGTGGGTGGAGGGGTGGTACTCTGTGGGTGGAGGGGTGGTACTCTGTGGGTGGAGGGGTGGGATTCCATGGCTCTAGTGAAATGCCTCAGTGAGCTGACACTTTTCCTGCAGTACTTCTAGCGCCTGTCCTCCACCTCTCAGCTTGTCCAGTAACGCCTGTCCTCTGTCCTCTTTAGGAGTAGTGCCAATCTCAGCTCACCTGTACAATGTCTGTGCTCTGAATTCTCTTTCTGTCTCCCTGAGAGAGAAAACCCTCAACAAATGCACTTTACCCTGGCAAATCAACTAAATAAACAAAATAAATCCTCACTCTCCCACTCTTTCTCACTCTCTCACTTCCACTGTGTCTCTCTCTCTTACAGAGAAACGTCAAGATAATGGCAGAGTCTACTTTGTCAACCATAATACACGAACCACGCAATGGGAGGACCCTCGAACCCAAGGGTGTGTGTGTGTGTGTGTGTGTGTGTGTGTGTCTCTGTCTGTCTGTGTGGCTACATTTCCAGTAAGTGTGTAACTGCACACACAGTCCCCAGTATCTGCCTACTGTGGCTGTGTGCTCTGCCCCCCCGTGTGCTCCGCCCCCCCTGTGTACACTCTGATTGGTTGATCTGTGGCGAGCCATTGAGGCACAGCCCTACAGGCGCTAGCTGTGGTCTCGGATCAGCCAGAACTCCGCCCACTGCTCTGAGTCATGGCTGACTGGAGTGGTGAGAGTTTACTGTGGTACAGTACAAGCTTGTTCAGTGATTCTACTGTGGAAATTCCTGCCGTGTTTCTCCTGGGGGGGGGGTGGATAATGTTCGGTAGAACCTCGAGGGTCACCACCCCCCTGCTGGACTCCTCAGGTCTGATTAATTCCTAAACTCTGGGGGTCTCAACTGTCTAAGTGTCATTTTGAAGTTTTATTTCTGAGACAGGGTGGGTGTACACACACACACACACACACACACACACACACACACCCCCTTCACTGTTTCTTACTCTCTGCCTGCTCCAGGATGGTGCAGGAGCCTCCGTTGCCCCCTGGCTGGGAAATGAAGTACACCTCAGAGGGCGTGCGATACTTTGTGGACCACAATTCTCGCACCACCACCTTCAAAGACCCGCGGCCAGGATTTGAGTCAGGGTACATACCACACACACACGTACCACACACATACACACACACCACACACACTCGTACTCGTACACGTACACACACACTTGTACACTACACACACACACACACTCACTCATACACCACACACGCTCGTACACCACACGTATACACACACACATACACACACTCTACAGGTGTTGATGAGGGTAAATACTACACACACACACTCAAATGACATTAATTCAGGGTGAAGTGTGTGAAATCTGTTGGGTTCAGTTGCTTTTCCCGTCACAGACTATATGTACCCAGATCTCTCTCTCTCTCTCTCTCTCTCTCTCTCTCTCTCTCTCTCTCTCTCTCTAGCTCTCGTCAGGGTGGGTCTCCTGGTGCATATGACCGCAGCTTCAGATGGAAATATCACCAGTTCCGCTTCCTGTGTCATGTAAGTGTGTATTTAAAGTTCTGCTTCCTGTGTCATGTGTGCATTTAAAGTTCTGCTTCCTGTGTCGTGTATATGTAAAGTTCTCTATCTCTCTCTCTCTGTTTCTCTCTCTTTCTCTTTCATTTCCAGTCCAATGCTCTACCCAGTCATGTGAAGATCTCCGTATCGAGGCAAACTCTGTTTGAAGACTCATTTCAGCAGGTGGGTCTCATACATTCGTGTATGTGTGTAGTGCGTGTGTGCGTATTAATGGGATTTTCTCTTCAGATCATGAACATGAAGCCATATGACCTGCGCCGTAGACTCTACATCATCATGAGGGGGGAGGAGGGGCTCGACTACGGCGGCATCGCCAGGCAAGTAACCCTCAACCCCTAACCCCTAACCTTAACCCCTAACCCTAACGCAATAATCCTCTGCTAACATTACCATTACCGTAAGTGCGGGTGTGTTGGGGTGTGTTACCTGGTGCGTCAGTGCCACTGTTTGCTCCCTCCACCCCCCTGTGTGCTTGAAACCCTCCTTGTGGTGATGGGGAATTCTCCTCCTGGTGTTTGGACCCCCTCCTGGTGTTTGCGTGTTGGTCTCGGTGTCTCTCCAGTGGTTTTACCCTATGGTAGGTTGGGTCAAGCTGTTCTACCACAGGGTAGAACCACGGACGGGATGCCTGGAGGTGTCTCCACTGACCCTGGTTGTGACTGCTGACCCCTGACCCCCAACCCCCATCCAGGGGTCTGGGGCAATGGTCAGGGTTCTGAGCTTCGCTTGCTGTGTTTATTCGTGTGTGTGTGTCTGTGTGTGTGTGTGTGTGTGTGTGTGTGTGTGTGTGTGTGTGTGTGTGTGTGTTATCCACATTAGTGTGTTAATGTGTTTGTGTGTGGGTTTGAGATTGTTAATAAGGTCCTCTGTAGTGTTGATGCACATCATAGTTCTCCTGAATCAAACACCTTTGTCTTAAGTTACTACTTTTCCCAGACTGTTTGTTCCATTACAGTTACAGTGATTCGCTTGTTTGTCTGTTTATGTAAAATTGCTCCTCTTATACTTTTATTTGTGGCATTGTTTTCTGTTTTTTATCCACCAATTACACACAAATTATTTTTGTTCATCAGCCCAGTGTTATTATTACAGTGATTATTTTAGGTTTTGATGTTTTCTCTTGGTGGTGTGTTTGCTGAGTGCTGTTAGCAGGGTGAGGTGGTTCAGATGTTTATTTTGCAGATACACTGCAGTTCTGTTCTTCTGTTCAGTCCAGACGTCCTCAGTCACCTCAGGCACTCACAGCTTTGTGCTGTGCTGCTAAAACGAGTGATTCACATCAGCTGAATAACCTCCAGATATTTGTCTGTCTCTCTCTCTCTCTCTCTCTCTCTCTCTCTCTCTCTCTCTCTCTACAGAGAGTGGTTCTTCCTGCTCTCCCACGAGGTCCTGAACCCCATGTACTGTCTATTTGAGTATGCTGGTAAAAATAACTACTGTCTGCAGATAAACCCAGCCTCCTCCATCAACCCAGACCACCTCACCTACTTCCGCTTCATTGGTCGCTTCATTGCCATGGTGAGATTCTTTATGCCAGCAGATATCGTATGTGCGTGCGTGTGCGAGTGCGCATACGTGTGTGTTTCTTGGGGCTGGAATAATTGTTGTAGGAAGAGTTTATCTTAATTTGCCATAAAGTGACTGAATCTCGATTCAAATAAAGACCTTTATTACTGCTGTCAGTGTGAGTGAGATAGAAAAGGTGTTGAGAGAGAGAATGTAGTAATATCCAGAGGACTGGAGCATGCTGGGATTATGAGAGAAAGTTAGAGTAATGTGTAGTATAGTGGTATTAGAGTAGTATAGTGGTATTGGAGTAGTGTTGTGTAGTATAGTGGTATTGGACTAGTAGTGTGTCATATAGTGGTATTAGAGTAGTGGTGTGTTGTATAGTGGTATTGGAGTAGTGTTGTGTCGTATAGTGGTATTAGTGTTGTGTCGTATAGTGGTGAATTGCAATAGCTTAGTGACTAATACAGTATAGTGAATTTAATGTGGTTTGTGTAGTGAATTCATCATTAGTAAAACATGAAGATAGCATGTTTAATACACCATCGAGTCCTCAGTGCAGTTGACTAATGTGGTCTGTGTGTTTTGCATGTGTGTGTTTGCCTGATTTAGTGCTGATGAACACACACTATCTGAGCTTTTGTTACAATAACACAAGTTGAAATACTGAAACTCCAAATGTTTAAATACTGATGATTTGAAGTGTGAAATGTCCTGAAGCAGCTTCTGTAGCCTGGAGCTGGCCGCAGGTCTACAATGAAGGGTTAGGGTCAGGACACCGTCCTGCAAACCTTTAAGAAAGGTCATGATTAATGTTTCATTCATGAATGGGTGAATGTTTACCTTCCTAACAGAAACATTCATGTGTACACAAGCCTCACTGTGTGTATAGACATGCACTTATAAAGGGAATCCAGTCAATACTGTGTATTTAAGCATATGAGTGTAAGTATGAATGGACATAATGTGTATATGTAACAGTAGTGAAGCCGTGTGTGTGTAGGTTAGACTGGATGAAAACTGGTTTCCTGCCAAAGAGACGAAGTAGCTTATAATTTCACATTTGTTAGTGAATATGTTCTTTTGTGTGTGTGTGTGTGTGTGTGTGTATATACTATGTGGGCTGGTAGGAGTTTTGTGTTTACATGCGCGCATATATATATATATATATATATATATATATATATATATATATATATATATATATATATATATATATTTTTTTTTTTTTTTTTTTTTAATGTGTGTGTGTGTGTGTGTGTGTGTGTGTGTGTGTGTGTGTGTGTGTGTGATTTACCAGTATGAACATAAGGGTGCATATCTGCCCCTACTCACTTCACTCTGGGACAGAATCCAGAACTAACAGGCCCCAAAACCAACACACACACATCGATCTGCATGGCTTCAGCGCCACACCCAGTCCACTCAGGCCAAGACAGGCCTGTATTTAGTCTGAAACTTGCTTTGGAAACCCTAAACCTTAGAAACCATTATAAACCAATATACACCCCTTATAAACCAATATACACCCCTTTCTAAACCATTATAAATCCTTATAAACATTAGAAACCTCTTATAAACACTTATAAACCCCTTAAAAATGTGCAGCTAAACTTTTTGTTCCTCGTCCCTCACCCACCTAGCCCTGGTTTGTTTGTGTGTGTGTGTGTGTGTGTGTGTGTGTGTGTGTGTGTGTGTGCGCGCGCGTGTGTGTACGTGTGCGTGCACGTGTGCGCATTGTGTGTTTATAAACTCTGTGCTCTGTAGGCACTCTACCATGGGAAGTTCATCGATACGGGCTTCACGCTTCCCTTCTACAAACGCATGCTGAATAAGAAACCCACTCTGAAGGACCTGGAGTCCATTGATCCAGAATTCTATAACTCCATCATGTGGGTGAAGTACGTACCCTACTCTGTCCTCCAAGTCTGTCTCTGTGTGTGTGTGTGTGTGATTTTTGCTCTCCTGGTGACGTTTGTGTGTGTGATTGGCAGGGAGAATGACCTGGAGGAGTGTGGGGTGGAGCTGTATTTCGCACAGGACATGGAGATCCTGGGGAAGGTCTCCACCCACCAGCTGAAGGATGATGGAGAGAACCAGCTTGTCACCCAACACAACAAGGAGGAGTACATTGGGTATGGGTCCTGGTGATAGGAATAGTGTTGGGTTTAAAATGGTCTTAGCATTAATGTTGGGGTTAATATTAAGATTAAGGTTGGAGCTGAGTTTAGTATTAGGAATATAATTAATACTGAGATTGGGTTTAGTTTTGCCATTGAAGTGGTGGTTGTTAATATGACTGGGTTTAGTCTTGTGGTTGATTATTATTATTATGATGATGACTGGGTTTAGTGTTGGGATTGAGGATGCTATTATTATGACTGGGTTTGTGCCCAGTCTGCTGACAGACTGGCGTTTTACTCGCGGAGTGGAGGCGCAGACTAAAGCCTTCCTGGACGGCTTTAACGAGGTTGTGCCTCTCGAGTGGCTCCGATACTTTGATGAGAAAGAGCTGGAGGTGGGTGGAGCTAAAACAAACACCTGTATCTGCTTCTACTCCAAACTCAGCATTTAATTGTAATCGCAATGTTCCTGGTCCCCTGAACCCCTCACATATCTCAGCTCATTGTGATAGCTGATTGGCTGGTTTCTCTTGTAGCTGATGCTGTGTGGGATGCAGGAGATTGATCTGAGTGACTGGCAGAAAAACACCATCTACCGCCATTACACCAAGAACAGCAAACAAATCCACTGGTTCTGGCAGGTATGTGTGTGCGTGTACGAGTGTCTGTCTCACTAACACACCCTGTTAAACCCTTGTGTGTGTGTGTGTGTGTGTGTGTGTGTGTGTGTGTGTGTGTGTGTGTGTGTGTGTACGAGTGTCTATCTCTAACACACCCTGTTAAACCCTTGTGTGTGTGTGTAGGTTGTGAAGGATATGGACAACGAGAAGCGAATTCGTTTGCTGCAGTTTGTTACAGGAACCTGTCGACTGCCAGTGGGAGGCTTTTCTGAACTGATAGGTGCACACACTCATAATAATAATAAGAAGGGATTTATGCAAACCTCAGCATGTTTCTGGCAACCTAATTAACTGACGCACTCTTAATGCCACACGTAGGGAGTAACGGACCCCAGAAGTTCTGCATAGACAAAGTGGGAAAGGAGACATGGCTGCCCAGAAGTCACACCTGGTAAGACTACAGGTTACCCAGGTTACCTGGACATGTGATGATATCACACCTGGTAAGACTACAGGTTACCTGGACATGTGATGATATCACACCTGGTAAGACTACAGGTTACCTGGACATGTGATGATATCACACCTGGTAAGACTACAGGTTACCTGGACATGTGATGATATCACACCTGGTAAGACTACAGGTTACCTGGACATGTGATGATATCACACCTGGTAAGACTACAGGTTACCTGGACATGTGATGATGTCACACCTGGTAAGACTACAGGTTACCTGGACATGTGATGATGTCACACCACTCTGTTTCTCGTTCACAGCTTCAACCGCCTGGACCTGCCACCATATAGAAATCTGGAGCAGCTGAGGGAGAAGCTTCTGTTTGCTATTGAGGAGACGGAGGGCTTTGGGCAGGAATGAGCACTCGGAGCAGGGCGGGGCCATGGGGCAGAACCAGGGGTGGGGCCAAGAGGGGTGGGACACCAACCATTACTCCACCCACTGCTGGAATTGGAGTGAATCAGTAGGAGGGAAGGCTTTATGGCAATAGTAAAGATGCACCATTTTCCATCACAGATATTCAGTCACTTTCTAAAGCTCATTTGAAAACAGCCATAGTTAACCAAAGTGCTACAGAAATGGTCTAAGGTTAAGAAAATTTTAAAAATTAAATCACACTTGTGTATACACTTGAGACCACACAACCATAACACGACAACACACATCAATAACAAAAATGACAAAGCAATAAAAAAAATGAAATAAAACACAAAATATAAATTAAAAAAATTAAGTAACCTGGGCACTGTAGGCAATTCAGGCACATAAACCCAGGAACAGAGAAATGTTTTTAAGGTGAGATTTACACCTGTTTTAGCACGAAGATATTGATCTTCACGTTATTAACAGCAGTTGTTGTTGAAAGTCTGGTGGCACTACAAAGCAATTTCCTCTTTACCATGGCAACAGTGCTTACTGATTGTTCTGTGACCTGACTGGTCATGGGACCTTCAACAAGTCAGTAAATGCCAGACACAAATGAAATGTGAAAATGATACTTTTTGTATCTTCAAGCATCTAGAGGGCAGTAGAGAGCCTGAGTCCAAAAGAGCCCCTACCCCTCCGTATGCTCCAGACCACCAGAATCACAACCTACAAAGCAAATTTTGATAAATAATTTTACAATACATTGCAAACTTCAGAAACAGCACAGCTAGAGTAAATGCACCATATTTTCATCTTATGGGAGAAAATATTTTACAGGAGCAGAGTTGTGAGAGAATGTAAAAGACTTGGGACAAATGTATTTTATTTCTCTGGTTTGTTTTATGTTTTGTTAATTTTGAAATAATTGGTAATTCTGTACAGAACAAAATCAAATGAGAATATACGTGTTGTTTGGAACAAAAGGGTGGTACAAAAATCCCTGATTAAAAACTGCGTGTACATATGCTGGCCTGAGATTCACTTTCATTACTTACAAACAGAAGCATCAACTAATGCATTGTTTAGATTGAGATGAACCCTTTTGTAATGTCAGATTACTGATGGATTTCTGTAGTCATCTTAATAACCCAGTGTCCTGATAATAAACTTGATTAATAAGCACTTCTGCCCCCAGCATAAAGAAAAGTCACAGAGAATGCGTCACGGTGACTGCGCTGTAGGGTTGACCCTCATCACTACGGTGACTGTGCTGTAAGTTGGACCTTCAGCGCCAGGGTGACTGTTGTTGAAGGTTGTATCCTCACCACCATGGTGATCGTGTGGCAGGTTATACCCTCGTCGCATGGTAATTATTGCAGGATTTATTTTTCTCCCTGTTCCTCAGTGTCCAGCAGGAGTCAAGTGCATTTGAAACAGTCTGTATCCATGCAGGAGTACTGAGTCATGCTCACACATGTTCAGCCTTCAGTAGTTAAAGGTGTGTGTTCTGGGTGGTGCTGGGACACCTTACCTCACTGTTGAAAGCCTCCTGGAGGAATTGCGTGCTTAATTCAGTGAAACACAGATGAAGGGAGGACCTGACCTGATGACCTCTGAGAAGAGCTCAGGTTGTGGTGTTAGGTGTAGAGTGAGTAGGCAGAGCCCTGTGTGACGCTCTAATGATGTGACACAGGATATTTCACATCCTGTCTTAGAATTACAACTGCGATCATGGACTGTGTAGGTCGCCGCTCAGTGTTGGATGACATGTAAAGGTTGTTTCATTTTAGAATTTAAAAAAAGCTGGAGCAAATTTAATATGGACATTTAATGCTATGGAAAATGTTGGTAAGAAAATAAACCCCTTTTAAACCATAATATATTTAAATTTGTAATATTGAACAAGATTTAACAAACACATTATTCAACAAGACAGCTCTTTCAATGTCATTCTTGTGACTTTTTTGGGCACTGTGCAAACGTTTACTTTGAGATGTGTAAAGACTCTTAAGTTGAAATTTCAATCACGGAAGTCGAACTTTGAGAACTAAGCCAAACATCCCCAATGCTGAGATCTCCGGTTTACATTTAAGATCGTAGCGGCTCAGACTGAGAAGACGGAACCTCCAGCTCCATAGCGCGAGGTCACAGCAAGACTTTAGCACGTGTTGGTGTATTAGGACGCAGCCCACGCGGCGAGCTCGCTCACAACAGCTGCGAGCGCATTTTCATCTTCATTTAATCGAGCCTCATGAGTCAGTAGCAGCATGTGGACCGCAGATGAAGTCGCTCATCTATGTTACGAGCGCTTCCGCGAGCTGCCCAGGCGCGGGAAGCCGGACGCCGGGCGCGAGTGGACGCAGCTGGCCGCCGTGGTCCAGATCTCAGCCCGCGCGGGAGGGACAGGTGGGGCACATGGCGTGTTCAGAAACGCTCAGTGAATTCTGTTGTATTGCACCTGAAGGCTGTAATCACTCTCGCTTTTAGTTCAGAAGGACGTTGTAGCCCTGGGGACAGGCACCAAGTGCATCGGGCGTTCCGCTATGAGTCCCAGAGGTAAATATATCTTACACACACACAGAGGTTAAAGCACTACACACACACATACACACAGAGGTTAAAGCACTACACACACACACACACACACACACACACACACACACACACAGAGGTTAAAGCACTACACACACACACACACACACAGAGGTTAAAGCACTACACACACAGAGGTTAAAGCACTACACACACACACACACACACACAGAGGTTAAAGCACTACACACACACACACACACAGAGGTTAAAGCACTACACACACACACACACACACACACAGAGGTTAAAGCACTACACACACACACACACACACACACACAGAGGTTAAAGCACTACACACACACACACACACACACACAGAGGTTAAAGCACTACACACACACACACACAGAGGTTAAAGCACTACACACACACACACACACACACAGAGGTTAAAGCACTACACACACACACACACAGAGGTTAAAGCACTACACACACACACACACACACACACACACAGAGGTTAAAGCACTACACACGCGCGCGCAGAGGTTAAAGCACTACACACGCGCGCGCAGAGGTTAAAGCACTACACACGCGCGCGCAGAGGTTAAAGCACTACACACGCGCGCGCAGAGGTTAAAGCACTACACACGCGCGCGCAGAGGTTAAAGCACTACACACGCGCGCGCAGAGGTTAAAGCACTACACACACGCGCGCGCAGAGGTTAAAGCACTACACACACGCGCGCGCAGAGGTTAAAGCACTACACACACGCGCGCGCAGAGGTTAAAGCACTACACACACGCGCGCGCAGAGGTTAAAGCACTACACACGCGCGCGCAGAGGTTAAAGCACTACACACGCGCGCGCAGAGGTTAAAGCACTACACACACGCGCGCGCAGAGGTTAAAGCACTACACACACGCGCGCGCAGAGGTTAAAGCACTACACACACGCGCGCGCAGAGGTGAAAGCACTACACACACGCGCGCGCAGAGGTTAAAGCACTACACACACGCGCGCGCAGAGGTGAAAGCACTACACACACGCGCGCGCAGAGGTGAAAGCACTACACACACGCGCGCGCAGAGGTGAAAGCACTACACACACGCGCGCGCAGAGGTGAAAGCACTACACACACGCGCGCGCAGAGGTGAAAGCACTACACACACGCGCGCGCAGAGGTGAAAGCACTACACACACGCGCGCGCAGAGGTGAAAGCACTACACACACGCGCGCGCAGAGGTGAAAGCACTACACACACGCGCGCGCAGAGGTGAAAGCACTACACACACGCGCGCGCAGAGGTGAAAGCACTACACACACGCGCGCGCAGAGGTGAAAGCACTACACACACGCGCGCGCAGAGGTGAAAGCACTACACACACGCGCGCGCAGAGGTGAAAGCACTACACACACGCGCGCGCAGAGGTGAAAGCACTACACACACGCGCGCGCAGAGGTGAAAGCACTACACACACGCGCGCGCAGAGGTGAAAGCACTACACACACGCGCGCGCAGAGGTGAAAGCACTACACACACGCGCGCGCAGAGGTGAAAGCACTACACACACGCGCGCGCAGAGGTGAAAGCACTACACACACGCGCGCGCAGAGGTGAAAGCACTACACACACGCGCGCGCAGAGGTGAAAGCACTACACACACGCGCGCGCAGAGGTGAAAGCACTACACACACGCGCGCGCAGAGGTGAAAGCACTACACACACGCGCGCGCAGAGGTGAAAGCACTACACACACGCGCGCGCAGAGGTGAAAGCACTACACACACGCGCGCGCAGAGGTGAAAGCACTACACACACGCGCGCGCAGAGGTGAAAGCACTACACACACGCGCGCGCAGAGGTGAAAGCACTACACACACGCGCGCGCAGAGGTGAAAGCACTACACACACGCGCGCGCAGAGGTGAAAGCACTACACACACGCGCGCGCAGAGGTGAAAGCACTACACACACGCGCGCGCAGAGGTGAAAGCACTACACACACGCGCGCGCAGAGGTGAAAGCACTACACACACGCGCGCGCAGAGGTGAAAGCACTACACACACGCGCGCGCAGAGGTGAAAGCACTACACACACGCGCGCGCAGAGGTGAAAGCACTACACACACGCGCGCGCAGAGGTGAAAGCACTACACACACGCGCGCGCAGAGGTGAAAGCACTACACACACGCGCGCGCAGAGGTGAAAGCACTACACACACGCGCGCGCAGAGGTGAAAGCACTACACACGCGCGCGCAGAGGTTAAAGCACTACACACACGCGCGCGCAGAGGTTAAAGCACTACACACGCGCGCGCAGAGGTTAAAGCACTACACACACGCGCGCGCAGAGGTTAAAGCACTACACACACGCGCGCGCAGAGGTTAAAGCACTACACACACGCGCGCGCAGAGGTTAAAGCACTACACACACGCGCGCGCAGAGGTTAAAGCACTACACACACGCGCGCGCAGAGGTTAAAGCACTACACACACGCGCGCGCAGAGGTTAAAGCACTACACACACGCGCGCGCAGAGGTTAAAGCACTACACACACGCGCGCGCAGAGGTTAAAGCACTACACACACGCGCGCGCAGAGGTTAAAGCACTACACACACGCGCGCGCAGAGGTTAAAGCACTACACACACGCGCGCGCAGAGGTTAAAGCACTACACACACACGCGCAGAGGTTAAAGCACTACACACACACGCGCAGAGGTTAAAGCACTACACACACACGCGCAGAGGTTAAAGCACTACACACACACGCGCAGAGGTTAAAGCACTACACACACACGCGCAGAGGTTAAAGCACTACACACACACGCGCAGAGGTTAAAGCACTACACACACACGCGCAGAGGTTAAAGCACTACACACACACACACACACAGAGGTTAAAGCACTACACACGCGCAGAGGTTAAAGCACTACACACACACGCACAGAGGTTAAAGCACTACACACACACACACACACACACAGAGGTTAAAGCACTACACACGCGCAGAGGTTAAAGCACTACACACGCGCAGAGGTTAAAGCACTACACACGCGCAGAGGTTAAAGCACTACAGACACACGCACAGAGGTTAAAGCACTACACACACACAGGTTAAAGCACTACACACACACGCACAGAGGTTAAAGCACTACACACACACGCACAGAGGTTAAAGCACTACACACACACGCACAGAGGTTAAAGCACTACACACACACGCACAGAGGTTAAAGCACTACACACACACGCACAGAGGTTAAAGCACTACACACACACGCACAGAGGTTAAAGCACTACACACACACGCACAGAGGTTAAAGCACTACACACACACACAGAGGTTAAAGCACTACACACACACACAGAGGTTAAAGCACTACACACACACACACACACACACAGGTTAAAGCACTACACACACACACACACAGGTTAAAGCACTACACACACACACACAGAGGTTAAAGCACTACACACACACACAGAGGTTAAAGCACTACACACACACACACACACACACAGAGGTTAAAGCACTACACACACACACACACACACAGAGGTTAAAGCACTACACACACACACAGAGAGGTTAAAGCACTACACACACACACACACACAGGTTAAAGCACTACACACACACACACACAGAGATTAAAGCACTACACACACACACACAGAGGTTAAAGCACTACACACACACACACACACACAGAGGTTAAAGCACTACACACACACACACACACACAGAGGTTAAAGCACTACACACACACACACACACACACACAGAGGTTAAAGCACTACACACACACACACACACACACACACAGAGGTTAAAGCACTACACACACACACACACACACACAGAGGTTAAAGCACTACACACACACACACACACACACAGAGGTTAAAGCACTACACACACACACACACACACACAGAGGTTAAAGCACTACACACACACACACAGAGGTTAAAGCACTACACACACACACAGAGGTTAAAGCACTACACACACACACACACACACACAGAGGTTAAAGCACTACACACACACACACACACACACAGAGGTTAAAGCACTACACACACACACACACACACAGAGGTTAAAGCACTACACACACACACACAGAGGTTAAAGCACTACACACACACACAGAGGTTAAAGCACTACACACACACACACACACACACAGAGGTTAAAGCACTACACACACACACACACACACACAGAGGTTAAAGCACTACACACACACACACACACACAGAGGTTAAAGCACTACACACACACACACAGAGGTTAAAGCACTACACACACACACAGAGGTTAAAGCACTACACACACACACACACACACACAGAGGTTAAAGCACTACACACACACACACACACACACAGAGGTTAAAGCACTACACACACACACACACACACAGAGGTTAAAGCACTACACACACACACACAGAGGTTAAAGCACTACACACACACACAGAGGTTAAAGCACTACACACACACACACACACACACACACACACAGAGGTTAAAGCACTACACACACACACACACACAGAGGTTAAAGCACTACACACACACACACACAGAGGTTAAAGCACTACACACACACACACACAGAGGTTAAAGCACTACACACACACACACAGAGGTTAAAGCACTACACACACACACACACACACAGAGGTTAAAGCACTACACACACACACACACACACACAGAGGTTAAAGCACTACACACACACACAGAGGTTAAAGCACTACACACACACACACACACACAGAGGTTAAAGCACTACACACACACACAGAGGTTAAAGCACTACACACACACACACAGAGGTTAAAGCACTACACACACACACACACACAGAGGTTAAAGCACTACACACACACACACACACAGAGGTTAAAGCACTACACACACACACACACACACAGAGGTTAAAGCACTACACACACACACACACACACACAGAGGTTAAAGCACTACACACACACACACACACACACACACAGAGGTTAAAGCACTACACACACACACACACACACAGAGGTTAAAGCACTACACACACACACACACACACAGAGGTTAAAGCACTACACACACACACACACACACAGAGGTTAAAGCACTACACACACACACACAGAGGTTAAAGCACTACACACACACACACAGAGGTTAAAGCACTGCACACACACACACAGAGGTTAAAGCACTACACACACACACACAGAGGTTAAAGCACTACACACACACACACAGAGGTTAAAGCACTACACACACACACACACACACAGAGGTTAAAGCACTACACACACACACACAGAGGTTAAAGCACTACACACACACACACACACACAGAGGTTAAAGCACTACACACACACACACACACACACACAGAGGTTAAAGCACTACACACACACACACACACACACACAGAGGTTAAAGCACTACACACACACACACACACACACAGGTTAAAGCACTACACACACACACACAGAGGTTAAAGCACTACACACACACACACACACACACACACACACACAGAGGTTAAAGCACTACACACACACACACACACACAGAGGTTAAAGCACTACACACACACACACACACACACAGAGGTTAAAGCACTACACACACACACACACAGAGGTTAAAGCACTACACACACACACACACACACACAGAGGTTAAAGCACTACACACACACACACACAGAGGTTAAAGCACTACACACACACACACACACACACACAGAGGTTAAAGCACTACACACACACGCACAGAGGTTAAAGCACTACACACACACACAGAGGTTAAAGCACTACACACACACACAGAGGTTAAAGCACTACACACACACACACACAGAGGTTAAAGCACTACACACACACACACACACACACAGAGGTTAAAGCACTACACACACACACACAGAGGTTAAAGCACTACACACACACACAGAGGTTAAAGCACTACACACACACACACACACACACACAGAGGTTAAAGCACTACACACACACACACACACACAGAGGTTAAAGCACTACACACACACACACAGAGGTTAAAGCACTACACACACACACACACACACACAGAGGTTAAAGCACTACACACACACACACACACACACAGAGGTTAAAGCACTACACACACACACACACACACACACAGAGGTTAAAGCACTACACACACACACACACACACACACACACACAGAGGTTAAAGCACTACACACACACACACACACAGAGGTTAAAGCACTACACACACACACACACACACACACAGAGGTTAAAGCACTACACACACACACACACACACACAGAGGTTAAAGCACTACACACACACACACACACACACAGAGGTTAAAGCACTACACACACACACACACACACACACAGAGGTTAAAGCACTACACACACACACACACACACACAGAGGTTAAAGCACTACACACACACACACACACACACAGAGGTTAAAGCACTACACACACACACACACAGAGGTTAAAGCACTACACACACACACACACAGAGGTTAAAGCACTACACACACACACACACACACACAGAGGTTAAAGCACTACACACACACACACACACACACACACAGAGGTTAAAGCACTACACACACACACACACACAGAGGTTAAAGCACTACACACACACACACACACACACACACACAGAGGTTAAAGCACTACACACACACACACACAGAGGTTAAAGCACTACACACACACACACACACACACAGAGGTTAAAGCACTACACACACACACACACACACACACACACAGAGGTTAAAGCACTACACACACACACACACACAGAGGTTAAAGCACTACACACACACACACACACACACACACACAGAGGTTAAAGCACTACACACACACACACACACACACAGAGGTTAAAGCACTACACACACACACACACACAGAGGTTAAAGCACTACACACACACACACACACACACACAGAGGTTAAAGCACTACACACACACACACACACACAGAGGTTAAAGCACTACACACACACACACACACACACAGAGGTTAAAGCACTACACACACACACACACACACACAGAGGTTAAAGCACTACACACACACACACACACACACAGAGGTTAAAGCACTACACACACACACACACACAGAGGTTAAAGCACTACACACACACACACACACACACAGAGGTTAAAGCACTACACACACACACACACACACACAGAGGTTAAAGCACTACACACACACACACACACACACACAGAGGTTAAAGCACTACACACACACACACACACACACAGAGGTTAAAGCACTACACACACACACACACACACACAGAGGTTAAAGCACTACACACACACACACACACACACACACAGAGGTTAAAGCACTACACACACACACACACACACACAGAGGTTAAAGCACTACACACACACACACACACACACAGAGGTTAAAGCACTACACACACACACACACACACACAGAGGTTAAAGCACTACACACACACACACACACAGAGGTTAAAGCACTACACACACACACACACACACACACAGAGGTTAAAGCACTACACACACACACACACACACACACAGAGGTTAAAGCACTACACACACACACACACACACACACAGAGGTTAAAGCACTACACACACACACACACACACACACACACAGAGGTTAAAGCACTACACACACACACACACACACACAGAGGTTAAAGCACTACACACACACACACACACACACACAGAGGTTAAAGCACTACACACACACACGGACACACAGAGGTTAAAGCACTACACACACACACACACACACACAGAGGTTAAAGCACTACACACACACACACACAGAGGTTAAAGCACTACACACACACACACACAGAGGTTAAAGCACTACACACACACACACACACACACACAGAGGTTAAAGCACTACACACACACACACACACACACACAGAGGTTAAAGCACTACACACACACACACACACACACACACACACACAGAGGTTAAAGCACTACACACACACACACACACACACACACACAGAGGTTAAAGCACTACACACACACACACACACACAGAGGTTAAAGCACTACACACACACACACACACACAGAGGTTAAAGCACTACACACACACACACACACACAGAGGTTAAAGCACTACACACACACACACACACACACAGAGGTTAAAGCACTACACACACACACACACACAGAGGTTAAAGCACTACACACACACACACACACACAGAGGTTAAAGCACTACACACACACACACACACACAGAGGTTAAAGCACTACACACACACACACACACACACAGAGGTTAAAGCACTACACACACACACACACACACACACAGAGGTTAAAGCACTACACACACACACACACACACAGAGGTTAAAGCACTACACACACACACACACACACACACAGAGGTTAAAGCACTACACACACACACACACACACAGAGGTTAAAGCACTACACACACACACACACACACAGAGGTTAAAGCACTACACACACACACACACACACAGAGGTTAAAGCACTACACACACACACACACACACAGAGGTTAAAGCACTACACACACACACACACACACAGAGGTTAAAGCACTACACACACACACACACACAGAGGTTAAAGCACTACACACACACACACACACAGAGGTTAAAGCACTACACACACACACACACACACACACAGAGGTTAAAGCACTACACACACACACACACACAGAGGTTAAAGCACTACACACACACACACACACACACACAGAGGTTAAAGCACTACACACACACACACACACACACACACAGAGGTTAAAGCACTACACACACACACACACACACACACACAGAGGTTAAAGCACTACACACACACACACACACACACACACAGAGGTTAAAGCACTACACACACACACACACACACAGAGGTTAAAGCACTACACACACACACACACACACAGAGGTTAAAGCACTACACACACACACACACACACACACACACAGAGGTTAAAGCACTACACACACACACACACACAGAGGTTAAAGCACTACACACACACACACACACACACACACAGAGGTTAAAGCACTACACACACACACACACACACACACAGAGGTTAAAGCACTACACACACACACACACACACACACAGAGGTTAAAGCACTACACACACACACACACACACACACACAGAGGTTAAAGCACTACACACACACACACACACACACACACAGAGGTTAAAGCACTACACACACACACACACACACACACACAGAGGTTAAAGCACTACACACACACACACACACACACACACAGAGGTTAAAGCACTACACACACACACACACACACAGAGGTTAAAGCACTACACACACACACACACACACACAGAGGTTAAAGCACTACACACACACACACACACACAGAGGTTAAAGCACTACACACACACACACACACACACACAGAGGTTAAAGCACTACACACACACACACACACACAGAGGTTAAAGCACTACACACACACACACACACACACACACACACAGAGGTTAAAGCACTACACACACACACACACACACACACACACACAGAGGTTAAAGCACTACACACACACACACAGAGGTTAAAGCACTACACACACACACACAGAGGTTAAAGCACTACACACACACACACACACACAGAGGTTAAAGCACTACACACACACACACACACACACACACACAGAGGTTAAAGCACTACACACACACACACACACACAGAGGTTAAAGCACTACACACACACACACACACACACAGAGTTTAAAGCACTACACACACACACACACACACACACAGAGGTTAAAGCACTACACACACACACACACACACAGAGGTTAAAGCACTACACACACACACACACACACACACAGAGGTTAAAGCACTACACACACACACACACACACACACAGAGGTTAAAGCACTACACACACACACACACACAGGTTAAAGCACTACACACACACACACACACACACAGAGGTTAAAGCACTACACACACACACACACACACAGAGGTTAAAGCACTACACACACACACACACACACACACACACAGAGGTTAAAGCACTACACACACACACACACACACACACACACACAGAGGTTAAAGCACTACACACACACACACACACACACACACAGAGGTTAAAGCACTACACACACACACACACACACACACACAGAGGTTAAAGCACTACACACACACACACAGAGGTTAAAGCACTACACACACACACACAGAGGTTAAAGCACTACACACACACACACACACACAGAGGTTAAAGCACTACACACACACACACACACACACACACAGAGGTTAAAGCACTACACACACACACACACACACAGAGGTTAAAGCACTACACACACACACACACACACACAGAGTTTAAAGCACTACACACACACACACACACACACAGAGGTTAAAGCACTACACACACACACACACACACAGAGGTTAAAGCACTACACACACACACACACACACACAGAGGTTAAAGCACTACACACACACAGAGGTTAAAGCACTACACACACAGAGGTTAAAGCACTACACACACACACACACACACAGAGGTTAAAGCACTACACACACACACACACACACAGAGGTTAAAGCACTACACACACACACACACACACACAGAGGTTAAAGCACTACACACACACACACACAGAGGTTAAAGCACTACACACACACACACACACACACAGAGGTTAAAGCACTACACACACACACACACACACAGAGGTTAAAGCACTACACACACACACACACACACAGAGGTTAAAGCACTACACACACACAGAGGTTAAAGCACTACACACACACAGAGGTTAAAGCACTACACACACAGAGGTTAAAGCACTACACACACACACACACACACACACACACAGAGGTTAAAGCACTACACACACACACACACACACAGAGGTTAAAGCACTACACACACACACACACACACACAGAGGTTAAAGCACTACACACACACACACACAGAGGTTAAAGCACTACACACACACACACACAGAGGTTAAAGCACCACACACACACACACACAGAGGTTAAAGCACCACACACACACACACACAGAGGTTAAAGCACCACACACACACACACAGAGGTTAAAGCACCACACACATGCACACACAGAGGTTAAAGCACCGCACGCACGCACACACAGAGGTTAAAGCACCGCGCGCGCGCGCACACAGAGGTTGAAGCACCGCGCGCGCGCGCACACAGAGGTTGAAGCACCGCGCGCGCGCGCACACAGAGGTTGAAGCACCGCGCGCGCGCGCACACAGAGGTTGAAGCACCGCGCGCGCGCGCACACAGAGGTTGAAGCACCGCGCGCGCGCGCACACAGAGGTTGAAGCACCGCGCGCGCGCGCGCACACAGAGGTTGAAGCACCGCGCGCGCGCGCGCACACAGAGCTTGAAGCACTGGACATGCTGATGACGTTCCAGCTGTAGTTGTACAGATGTGCTTTAACCAGTCTAGTATTATGTACTATGAACTGCTATTGTGAAGGATGTCAGCAGAAATCTCCCTACAGGGGACGTTCTGAATGACAGCCACGCGGAAGTTATAGCCAGGCGGAGCTGCGTGAGGTGAGAGGATGTCCCGTCGTGTGTGTTCATTTATGTGTGACTTTTACAAATACCAGCTCGACCACTGCATTCTCTGTGTTTTGCATAATCTCAAATCCAGATTGTCCACATGTTGCCTGTGTTTACCTAGTTGTGTTTGTGTAAAGGTGTGGGTTTGTAGTCAGATGCCTTAGGGTTGTGAATACTTTTGGGTGTGTTTGTCACCCATCTTAAAACGAGATGAAGAACTACCACAAAATCAGGTTTGTCATTTCATCTTGATGCAAAATAGGTTTATTCCCCATGTGTTTATTCACATACTCACCATTTTATTACGTCTATGTTCTCATGAATGGACTGCTACTCTAAATACACACACAGACTCACCACTCACACTGGGGATATGATAGACATCATTCGCACTGTACAGACCTTCCTGTAATTGCAAACACAGACCTGCTCAGGGGCTTTAGCTGGAGTCAGACTTTAAAATGGTGACGACGCCTCATGGACATTTTAGTTTTGATGCAACACTTCCAGCATCTCAGAAGCTGCTGATCTCAGAACAAACTAAAATATTTCCCCAAAGATACAGTCTGGAGAGGTCAGAGGTCAAAGGTCTGATTCATTCAGGCTAATGGAAAGGTCATCTGTTCCCCAGGCGGGTCTCTGGAAGGCAGGGATACCACGCATACCTTCATTACCATGGAGATCAGCAGTGAAAGGTCAGACTTGGTTACCGTGGAGCTCAGCAGTGGAAGGTCAGACTTGGTTACCGTGGAGCTCAGCAGTGGAAGGTCAGACTTGGTTACCGTGGAGCTCAGCAGTGGAAGGTCAGACTTGGTTACCGTGGAGCTCAGCAGTGGAAGGTCAGACTTGGTTACCGTGGAGCTCAGCAGTGGAAGGTCAGACTTGGTTACCGTGGAGCTCAGCAGTGGAAGGTCAGACCTGGTTACCGTGGAGCTCAGCAGTGGAAGGTCAGACTTGCAGTGCTATCTCATAGACTAGTAATAAAGGTCTGTGTGTTCTGGGAGTCTGGCACGTGGCTGTGACTTGTTCATGCTAAATGGCGCAAATCCAGTAGTTCCAGTGGTACAGGCCAACGCGGCAGAGATGGAGGTCATTCTGATGACATTTTTCCTGTTTCCAACTCATCAACTTTAAGAACTGACTGTTCCCTTGCTGACTTATATATGTTAATAATAATATCCCAGTCCTTATGTATCAAAGAATTAATACATTTTTCAAACAGACTTCTTTACAAGCTCGGGTGTGTGTGCGCGTGTGTGTGTGCAGGTATCTGATGGACCAGCTGGCTCTAGCACTGCGAGGAGGTGGCAGTAGTGTCTTCTGTCCTGGCGATCAGAAGGGGAAGTGGAGGCTTCAGCCTGGAGTCACATTTCTGTTCTTCAGCAGTCACACACCCTGTGTGTTCCACAGTACACACACAATACCCACACACCTCACATGGCGCTTAGACTTACAGACTGTACACAGCTTCACACGTACAGGACGCTTTGTGTGTCCTCGTCCATGCCACACGACTCTGGGTGATGGTGCCTCTCTTCACACACTCCTCCAGGTGGAGACGCCTCCATCATCCCCATGACTGACAGCCAGGCACAGCCCTGCCCCCCAGTGACGGTGGAGGACAGCTGCCCTGAGAACAGTCAGGTTTCAGAGAGAGGACATGTGAGACAGCGTGCAGAGAGTGCACTAACAACAGAACGCAAGCGTCTCAAAGTTGGAGTGGAGTCCCCTCAACCTGGAGAACAGTGCCCCCTGGGGGCCGAGTGTGAGGCTACAGAAGAGAAATCCAGTGAAGACGTGGGAAGCAGACTGCCAGCATGCATCTGGGGTGAGCAGCTGCCTGACCTCCACCGTACTGGGGCCAAGTGTGTGGCAGGAGGCCCCGAAGACCCCCTGCGGCCCGGGCTTGGATACCACAGAGTGGGGATTCTGCGTGTGAAGCCTGGCCGTGGAGAGCCCACGCTGTCTCTCTCTTGCAGCGACAAACTGGCCCGCTGGACTGTGCTCGGCTTCCAGGGGGCGCTACTTTCCCACTTCCTACAGGATGGTGTCTACTTCAGAGCTGTGGTGGTGGGGAAGTGTCCATACAGCCAGCAGGCCATGGAGAGAGCACTGAGCAGGTGACGCACCCTGCTGCACATGCTCAGTTCAGCCAAACACCCTGTACACGCTCAGTTCAGCAATTTAGTACAAAAGCTCAAATTGTTCTCTTCACATTTCCAGTTGTTTTTCCAGTGTGCAAACCATTTAGGGAACTGCAGAAGTAACCAGTCCTCCAAGTCCAGCACACCTGATCCAGCTAATCCAGCCAATAGAAAGAACACTTCTGAAAACAGTTCTGAGATGGCCCAGGTGTTTGGGATCAGTTGGATCAGTTCTCTGTAGGGTAGTAGATCAGAACAAGGGTTTCTGACCACTAGACTGAACGCAGGTTGAGTCTGCACAAACTGCAAATTAACATAATGGAAACTCCTGTATATGGAGATATATATTTCCATGCTTATATATGGAGATATATATTTCTGTGCAAACAAGCTAATCAGACAGAAAGATAACTCGTCCAGTTTAAATATTTAAAGATATGTACTTTAGAGTTCGAAAATATTGAACTGTGTTGTATTAAACATGACCAAACAGGAACTTTCAGTAAGAGTTAAAAGCAAACATGTTTTAAGTTTAACTCAAATACTAATAAGCCCTCACAGTAAACACATGCAGCCGACGTTGACATGAGTTATTACAATGTTTGAGTAAAGACCACACCTAAAACATCTCCTACCTAAAGACACACTAACACATGCTGACTAGTACTATTCCACCTGACACCTTGAGTATGTGAGTCTGTACATTAATGTTTATATATATTTACACAAACTGATTGTTCCCCATCAAATGCTGAAAGTTCTTTCAGACGACCAGATGATTGTCTTGGTACTCCCTCAGCAGAGCCGGAGTGTAAACGTGGAGACGTGCTCATTAAATGCGGCCTGCTACGAACAATTCCCTGCGTTTGTCTTCCTTGCTTTGGCCAGATGTGCACATGTGAGGGGTCTCCCAGCAGGGTTCTCCCCACAGCCTCCAGAGCTGCACCAGTCCACCCTGGAGTTCCTGCACAGTCGCCCACACACACAGCAGTCCCACAGTTCCTCTCAGGCCAGGATAGTGCCGTGTGGAGCAGGTGAGTGATGCCAGGTGTGTGGTTAACCTCGGTCTGTCTCTGTGTGGGTTGCTCGTCTTATGGATGGATTCTTTGTTTGGGCAGTCACATTTATTCTTGTGTTTTATTTAACAAAAATCTGGAAAATGTCCCTGCTGTGGTGCACGTTTCATCTTCAGAGTACCTTAGCTTTGTTTAGAGTAGTTAACGAGGCCCAGCTTTATAGAAACATAACACACTGGACAGACACACTGTTATATTAGACCCATACCCAAATTAGTAGAGTTCTCTGAGGTCCTAAGGTGAAAGGTCATTGCGTCTGGTGATTAACCAACTACAGCCCACAAGCAGCCTGGAAGAAGCTGCGTTCACTGGCCCTGCAGGGTTCTGAGTGCAGGTGTCAGCTGCCCGTTACAACAGAGACGCTGAGTGCCGTCTGAGGGGTCAGGTTACAGACTGGGGTCCTTCACACTTTCAAACAAATATAAACTAGCAGTTTAATCTCAGTTCAGCACCCAGCCAGTGAGGAGTGTCTATTAGAGAAAGGACATGCCTCACTGAGGGCATGTCCAGTGGTGGGCGGCGGCCTTGGTCCAGCTGCTCTGATGTGTTCCTGTGTGTTTCAGCTATAAGCTGGTGTGATGTCTCCACTCAGCCTCTAGATGTCACTGCTAACGGCTACAAGCAAGGAGTGACCAGAAAAGCACGGGGGACAGTCCAGGCCCGGTCAGTAACCTACACACACACACACACTCTCGTCCACACACCTCTACACACCCCCTCCCTACTTTTGCATTCTTACCCATAGTTCTCAGTGTGCACACCCACATGTCCATATTTTTCCTCTATTAAATTCTGCCACTGTATTTGTTTATTACCAATATAATTCTTTGTGTAGCTCCTCCATTAGCAAGGTGGAGCTCTTTCATTCGTTCCTGAACCTGATGTCTGTAACTGATGCCTCTCAGCTGCCGGAGTCCCTCAGGTGAGCCCAATCCTGGATTTTTCTCTCCGGACAAACCATGACAACATACGACTCACATGTCTGGTGCATGTTATCACACAGGAAAAACTGCTGCTTTATTTGGTCATTTCTGGCTATTGCTGTCTGTATGTGTGTCTCCATCTGCTTAATAGAATATCTCTCTCAAGTGTGGATTGTTTCCGCTATGGGGAACAGTGTGTCCATTCTTCTACAGTTGTCCCATCACCTGATCCTACCATGTCCGCTCCTCTTCCAGAGCTCAGCTACTGAACACACACACACCCTCACTCTCTAACAGCACTCATACATGCTCATTCATACAGCCTGCAGGTTAGGACAGGCAAAAAGATAGCTCCCCGTCCTGAGTGATGTAGGTATGGTGAGACAGCAGGTACAGTGTGATGTAGGTAGACTGTGTGAATTATCTGATTGTCCAGACAGGTGAGGTGGTGTGCAGACTGACTGCTCAAACTGTACATTAATATTACAGCCTTTGTATGTTCAAGGACTGTGTAACACATGGGTGTGCCTACAAGTTCTCTGTATATTCAGCAGTGACATTTCCACAGGGATGAGACGGTGTCTGGGGTGCAGACATGCAGGTCATCTGTGCATTTTAGAATATCCTCAGAGCTTAGTCCAGATGTAGAACATTATGCTACATTCTCCAACATCCCCACCTTGTGCACTCTGACATGTCCTTCTGTGTGTGTGTGTTGCAGGGGGAAGCAGCTCAGCTCGTACTGGGACTATAAACAGGCGGCAGAAGAATACCAGCAAGCCTGGGCCCTGCTGCGTGCTCAGGCCTTTGAACTGTGGCCCAGAAGCCCCCGGCAGATGCTCCAGTTCAGCAGAGACGTCTCTCTGGACTAATTCAAGGCTTCCTTTGTTTTATTTTTTTTATTGGTTAGGTCATCCAGCTACCTTACCTTTCAAATATTTTTCTTAAATATTTTTATACAGGGGAAAAAGATAAATTAAAACTTATTACTGTATATTAGTGCTTAAAACAATATTAAGCACATCTAATAATACTGCAATACCATTCACAAAAATATCTTAATGAATTGAACTAATGCTACTATTTAGAGTTTCATAATACAATACAGGTCACACTAGAGGTACAGATATTGTATAATTAATGCAAGGACATTTCATCCACACTTCCAAACACAAGCAGAATTACACTCGTCCAGAAGGAACTAGCTGACATGGGAGTGGGTGGGGTTAACCTTATCCGATGGGCGGAGCTTTGATGCAAAGGCATTAATATCCAAAGGTGTTCTCGCCACTGTAAGCCACATACAGAAAGCCATCCTCGTCTTTCTCTTTTTCATATAGCTGCCCCATGGTCAGACTGAAACACACACACACGGCAGTTAACCCAGTTCACCATATACCTTTAGTTTAATGGTTCTAACATTTTCAACACGACTGAAATACCATGTGATCATGACTCACCTGGACTGAGGGACAGTTTTGTCAACAAAAAGGAAGATGGCTTTCTCTGAGGGCAGCTGGATCCGCTTCCTAATGATCCACATGAACTGGGCCACTGTGATGTCAGAGGGAACCAGGTACTTCCGCTTGTCAATGTCCACGATCTGAGAACCGGACACTTTCTCTACAATAACCTACCCGCACAGGAAGAAGGAAGTAAGACAAGCCACCTACACAAAACAGATCAAACTTTAGCCAGCCCCACTTCAGATTCACCACAGCCACTTTATTGTTTTTGAGACACTGCCCCCAACCAGCTGCTGCTGGAATTAATCTGCAGTGGTGATGAAAGACAGGGCAGGTTCCTCCCAGAAGGAAACCATGCAAGGTTTTCTGGCTCTGAGAGTCTTTCAGGTATCAGTTTACTGGTGTAGGCCTTCCAGAGGAGCAGGTTTGTGTCTCAGCTATTTAAAGGCCTTAGAGCACAAGTTTCTTCAACAATCACCTGTCTAAGTATTTTGACTAATTCAGACCACATGCAAAAGCTATTCAAACCCCATTGTTCAAAGCCAAACTTGTCCTTTTTGCATGCAGATCTTGATTCCAACCCTAATCCTACACACCTGCTCCAGGCCTTCAATAGTATCTAAACACTGGGCTCAGGTTCAGATAAAACAGCACTTCCCATCATACTCACAGGGACTCTATCTGGGTACTTGTGGCGGATTTTGGCCGACTCCACGCACCGGTGCTCTGCACAGGAAACAAGAAAACGTGAGCCTTGGGCTAGGAATATTTGTTAGAGGTTGACAGCCATCAAAATACCATCAGTGCTGAATACCTGCTTCCTCTTTTCAACTCGTCATTATAACTGCAGAGGTGTTATCCCAAAAACAAGACTGCCATGAAAGTGTAGACACTGAATAAAAACATCTGCTCCCTTTTTTGTTTTTGTTCTTAAGGCCAAAACCAACTTTTGTGTGGTATGCTGAAAGGCTATTAGGTTTACTAGTTCTGTAAGTGTTCATAAATCTGTACAAGCACCCAGCTAAGACACTCAAACGCTAAAGCAGACTGTCCCAGTGTCCTGGGCAGGGACTCTGAGCCATAATGAACACTAATGACGAGAAGAATGATGTCTTGCCTAGTATGCAAGAACAGGCAAAGTGCACAAAATATCCCGAGTTTCCAGCTGTTCCAGATAGAATATTTTCCTATTTAACTAGAAGCTGAGGTGTTTGAAGCAAGGGAATACCCCAACATCAACCCCAGGGTTAGTGGGGCCTTAGCTGGCATTTTAAGACCACGTCTTTGGTAGCGAAAGTAAAACGCTGGCGATTAAATAAAACTCGTACGGCGTGGTTCTCCTTAAGGCCGGTACTATCCTGGTCTCACATGTACAGCCTTATGCTTGTAATTTATTCATCTTTACACACTCCAGCTGTTATGTGGTTTTAATTTAGACGGTTATTGTCTGTTCTACAAAACACCTGATATTTTGAAGGATAGATAGATAGAGAGAGAGAGAGATAGAAAGAAAGAAAGAAAGAAAGAAAGAAGATGCCCCGGTCGATAGCCGCGTTCCGTGTCACAGGTAAGGCCTGACAACGTAAACATGACGCGACATCAGTCCGGTAACTAACCAGTTCGAGAGCTGATGAAGCTCGTTAATATCAGCCGGGTGAGTTCACGGGTACCGTTAGACAGGTAGCCAGACCTGCGGTAACCACGCAGCCTCGGAGAGCTAGCTTCGTCTGTTTTAGTTAGGAAATTAAAACATTACCCAGGGAATGATCTTCTTTAAACATCCATTTCATTTTTGCAGATTCCGCGCTCCAGTAGCGTAATGCTATTACTGAAAGCTGAATAAAAATGTTGAACGTTATCTCACTAAACAAGAGAACTTACGATTTTACTAAGAACAAGAATGTCAAAAACAAAACGTCAACAATCTACTTGGCTAACGTTAGCTTAGCCGACTACTGCCCAGATATGGTGACGTAGGTCAGGTCGTACCATTTGTCTGGCGGGGGTCAGGAATGAGCTCTAGTACTTCATCTACATAATGACCACGATGGAGGCCGAGGAGAAACAAACAGTCGTGTATGATCATTTAACATACATGGCCAAATTCAAACTACTTAAAATAAATTAGTACGTACTGTAGAGTATTGTTTATTATACTGATGTTGTTAAACTCTAGCACTTATTGTTTAATTACACTTATCAAGCGATACCTTATGTATTTGTCTTTCTAGTCATCAGCAATGATGCCTGTATTTCTACAGTATTCTAGTTCACTGGTATTTATAACAAATAAATAATATATATATATATATATATATATATATATATATATATATATATATATATATATATATATATATATATATATCTCGTCAGCATAACCGACATGAATGTAGGTAAACACGGTTATACAGATCATATAAAAGAATTTGCGGGATGGGACTTTGGGTTACTATGGTCGAGCATGGCAACGGCGCGGTCATGGTAACGTTGCGACGCCTTGCAAACAGGAAATGAGCAACTCCGCGCGTGAAGCTAAGCTACCCAGCGTCACCCTCCTTTAAATGAAGCTGTTAGCTAACCTAACAGACCCAGGCGGCTCACTGTCGCCAACTCTGTAAATGAGGTAGCTAACCTAGCAGACCAGCTACCTCAACCGTAACACATTCGCTAGCTCTGTAAGTGGAGTAGGGTAGCGACCAGCCTACAATTGCCCATAACAGCGATCAAGACTCGGTGTTAAACAGGCAGTCGGCAGCTAGTTGGCACGCTAGCTGTAGCTAAGTTAGCAGCTGGTCTGTGTGTGTGTGTGTGTATGTATACTAAGCTACTCAAAGCCAGGCTCAGCTGTAGTAGGTTGGTGAAGTGTCGTAGTGATGGCCTTCTACGAGGTCTATTCTCATCCGGCTTTGATAAGGTATAAAACCAGCTTCTGTACACGAGCCACATTGTTTGTTGTGGTGGTTTTTTGTCTGACGTACATTTCCCCGCTGCTCGTGGCTTACAGAAGCCAAGGTAATCTTTTGATCCCTGGGTGTGTGAGGCAATACAGGCCACTAAACGCTTTCTGCGATCATTGTCTTATTTAATGATGTGGTGAACAGGTTTCTGGGTGAAGCGAAGTACGTATGAAGAGCAGCCGGTTGTACGTTTCCAGTACCAAATGTTACTGGTCGGAGCCACTGGGTTAACGGGGGAGTATGTGGCGTGGAGCACCTTTCCGAACTTCAATCGTTTGCTGGAAGGCAATCTTCGCATCCCTGCCGTGTCTGTAAGTACTGCATGTGTGCAAAACGATAGCGCTAGTTTGGCGGATCCGGTGAGAGCTTTTCTGTTACACTCTTCCTTTTATAAACGAATATTAATCGTAGTAACTGATAACTGGCTCATGGTTAACCTGGTCCTCACACAGGTCCAGGAGGAGGACTGGAACCATGATGGGAAGCCTGACCGCTTAATACTTCAACTTGCTATTCCTCTAAAAGCAGGAGAGCAAGTGTACAGCATTCAGCTTCTCCTCACGTTCTCTTATCAGTTGTTTGTATGCAATAGCACGCTCCTCATGCCATGCTTACCTGACATGACACATACCCTGTTTGTGTATTGTAGTTTTTGACTAACACAAACTGTGTGTGCATGTGTGTGTGTGTAGAGGATGTCCACTGTGGTGATGCAGACACTTGCTCTGCTGCAGTACTCATCCTCTGTCCCAGGATCGCAGCTCTTTGTCAGTGGAGATTTGAGGCTCCACCAGAGAATTCCACTCCCTCACCGCGGGCTGCACACTTCTTATAACGTGAGTGTGTATAAACACACCATTACACACCTCACTACCTGTATTCCTCTGCACATCTGATCATGTTCAGTTCAGTAATCACTTATAGAAAGCAGGTAGCTCAGACAGACATGAGAAACATGTATTTAAATCTGCAGGGATTGGGGAATGGTCAAAGTCACAAAAATGCCACCCTTCTAACCTGAACTTTCCACAGAAGTTCATTTTTTCATAGCGTGCCATCGTGTTTGGTGGAAAATGAGCCACTGTGTACAGACGTCCCTCAGGACACTCCTGACCTTTGGGTTGTGTTTAGGTTCTCAACTAGTCTCATCTTTGACAGTTTCTTGTATTTCTTTCTCTTTAGAGACCACCAGAAATGCATTTAAAATAACATTTATTGGGTGTAAATATAACATTCTTTTGCTCAAAAAAAAAAGCAAAAAAGCACCTGCACTGACAAACAAGCACCTGTATAGGCACAGAAGCCAAACATGAAAATGAGTATACATTTACAATTACCTTTACGACATTTGGCAGACGCTCTTGTCCACAGCAACTTACAAAAGTGCTTTATTTCCTCATAAAATACATCATAGCCAGTACAGTAGGTTAGAGCCCAATATACCAATGAACTAGAATACTGTAGAAATACAGGCATCACTGCTGATGACTAGAAGTATGAACCACATATAAGCTCTATAACAGACAACAATCGGTGCAATAAATAATAAGTACTAGAGTTGGTCAACATAGGAGCAGTCAACGTCAGTGTAATAAACAATACCCTGCAATAAGCACACTGCTCCTGCAGAAATAACAGGGAAATAACAGCAGAAATAGATTAGCATGAACAGCTCAAGAGAGGAAGAGTGACCACCCTGGTTTACCTGTAGCTCCTGGCTAAGAAGACTCCACCTATCCAGCTACTGTATGTGCAGGACTGCTATAAACAGTCATCTCCATGTCCAGGTGTCAGTGGTGGATTCTGCCAGCCCCTTTGCTAGTGCGTACGACCTGGCCAAAATCATCAGAACATATCAAGAGAGAAACTGTAAGCAAAGTTTGTGTTGTGTGTTTGTGTGACTGTGTGTATATAGGTGGATATACATACTGTGTGTGTATGTATAGGTGTGTGTACATGGCTGTGTGTATCCCACTGTGTGTTTTAAGCCTAGAAAACAAGCTTTATCCATTGGGCGCACAGTCCTGTTACTGAGTGTTCCTCAAGTGAGAATGGTGCTGTATTTAACCCCATCTTCACCTCCCCCCAGTGACCACCCACCTCTCCTGTCCAGCTCCAGTGTGGATGGTTGGTCGAGCTGCATATGCTCCCTTTCAGATGAATGTGGAAATCAGGTACCCAGTGGAAACAATCAGATATCCTTTACAGTCCACTGTGGGAGAGACCCCGTGATCAGAAAGTAAAGAACCGTGTGAAAAAAGCCATGTCCACCACATAGTGTTTGCTTATACCATTGCAACTTACCAGCATTTAGGAAAAATGATAAATAAAATCACAATATGGTTCCTATATTTTATATCATTCCACTCCAGTGTAATAAGTAGGCCACTATTATATGATTGTCATGATATTATTTGAAATGATATTAGAGGTGTAAGGTGGAACAGATATCTGGTCGTGGTATTTCTGTCCATGGTACAAGAACCATTATCTTTACTCTGTTACATGTTGTTGGAGGGTGTGTTGAATTTACATTTACAGCATTTAGCTGATACTTTATCCAAAGTGACTTACAATTATGACTGAATACAACTTGAGTAATTGAGGGTCTTGCTCAGGGGCCCAACAGTGGCGACGTGGCAGTGGAGAAACTTGAACTGGCAACCTTCTGATGACTAGTCGAGTACCTTAATCTCTAACCCTTTTGATTTGAGTTTTCTCCTTGACTGAGTGTTCCACTTATATGCCAGGCTTTTGGGAGATGGTCAAGTTTGCCTGGATCCAGTATGTTAGTGTGCTGCTGATCTTCCTGTGGGTTTTTGAGCGGGTTCAAACCTTCGTCTTTCAGAACCATGTCCTGCCCACAGTCGCTGCACCAGTGCTGAAACTCCACCAATCCTGATCTGCTGCACTGTGTGTGTGTGTGTGTGTGTGCGTGTGTGCGTGCGCGTGCGTGCGTGTGTGTGTGCGCGTGTGTGTGTGCGCGCGTGCGTGTGTGAGAGACAGAGGATGTTAATATTTTTGAGGTAGTGTTAGTAATGATTTGATTAGACTGATCCTCTGTTAATGACCAATTTTAATGTGTGTATAGTTTATTGGTTATTGCTGTAATTATATGTCACATGCTGTTTTTTCTGAAGCCTGTAGCTATAAATTGGTGCTGCTCGCCTGGGGGTGGTTTTGTGTTTGTGTTTGTGTTTGGGTGTGGATGTGGGCGTAGCCGGACCAAGCCTGACTCACATTTTCTTAATGTTACTGATCCCAGTAAGTAAAAGTTCTCAGACCATTGGTGGTTTCCTATAGAGTTAATTGGAGGATTGGTAATGAGGAGCTACATTCTGACATGTCAAATCAAAGATTTTAAAACTGTTCTAGCTGTTTTTTGTCAGACTTAACCACGGAGTCCCTCCTGCCCCTTTCGTCCCACACCTTTACATTACTGGTCAGACTTATCCAGAGTGCCTATCCAGTGCTCCTTACACATTTACCAGTGTGGCAGTGTGTGCACTTACTGAGTACTATACCTTGGCCGGATTGATGCCCTACCTGTTCTACCAGTTGTGCTCCACCACTGAGTCCATTTGATCCCTTTAATCCCACACCTCCATCCAACCCTCCTTCCAAGCACGAGCTCACTGCTTATCCCACCCTTTTGTGTGCTGTGCTCAAAATAAGTGCCCTGCATGGAGGACCACCTCTTTATCGGGCAAGTGTATTTGTATAGCACTTTTCTACACAGAGGTGTAATTCAAGATGCTTTAAATAAATATAATAGAATGACATTTTAATAAAGTCCGCTCTCTAAATAAGGAAGCCAGCGTGGAGGTTTTAGATGTGCAGTAATGTGCTCTGTTCTCTTTGTCTTGGTTAAAACTCTCAGCAGTGCTCTGAACATGTTATAGCTGTTGAATGGAGAGATCAGTATAGTAGTCAACCCTGCAGAAACCACTGGAGAAGGAAAAATAAACAACTAATACCCAAAAATAACACACAAACCACAATGATTATAGTAGTCGATAGCCCCCCGATTGATTCTTAACTTTAAATGATCATTTAGAGTGTTTTGGAACACTGAACATTGAAGGTGTTCTTTTATTAAAAATTGCTGCCCCCCCCCCCCCAAACCTATATTGCCTAAACAAATTGTAGCCTGACAGATTTGTCAGGCTAAGCAATAGTGTTAGTAGCCAAGCTTTAGTGACCCTGAACCATCAGGGTTAAAGCTTCAACTCACACTTTAAGATGGTCTGTTTTAGGTAATAGAGTTCTTGCAATGTGCAAGAAGGGAAATCTTACAATGTCCATAACATAAATCATGTACACCCATTTTAGCTTTTGTTGCAACTTAGCTAGTAAGAGAGGCTTGAACATGGGTGGACGTGGACATCATAAGCAAGTCTTTAATTCTAGCTATTTTGGTGATGGATTTTATGTGGCTAGTAAAGGTAAGGTCTGCAAGATTTATTAGGTCCTTAGCTTTAAGATCCCTTGATTCAAGATTTTTTTTAAGACACTACTGTCTGTTGCCAAATATAATAACTTCTGTTTTGTCTTTATTTAACTGAACAAAAATTCTGTATCATCCATTTATGTGCTCCATAAAATAGGCATCGTGTGTCTGTTGGGATATAATCATCCAGTGAGGAAGGTGGGTATATCAGTGTATCATCTGCGTAACTGAGAGGGAATTCTGTTGTGTTGTACAAATTGGCCTAATGGCATCAAATATATAGACTGAATAAGAGAAGGCCCAGAACTGATCCTTTATCTTGTCTTTTTTCTTGTAAGCTTGATGGAGTTCTTTCTTCATGACTTTTGAATTGCAACCTGCTCAGAATGGGAAACACTTGTGGAAATGCTCTGTGGTTCGGCCCTTACTTATTTTAACAGCTATTATTTTAGAATCCTCCCCATCTTAGGGTCACCCAGTAAGACTCATTCAGACCTTCACTAATGATGTAGATACTAAGTAGATATTAATGATCTACTTTTTTGAAGCTTGCTCAGGCGGTGTTGTGGCTGGGCTAGGGTTATGACTGGCATGCTGTCTCTTTTATAGCCCCAATTTCTTCTTCACATTTCCCTTTGCAAATTTGGTGTTTATCAGCCGTTGTGGGCCAGTCTTTGCCTACCAGTCTTTCTGGGTCAGTCTCCGTCCAGTGGTACTACGTTTTGCAGTTGCACCCATATCTTTCTTGCCTAATGATCTCAGTCTGACTGTGGCTGCAACGTTGAGTGGCTAGGATGTGGACACATGCATTGAAGTGTGAGATTTATTACGGGCATATCCAGACTCATTCTCACAGTCCAGGGTCATGGAGCCAACACACAGAGTCCAGGAACACATGATTAACTGACAGGAATTAAGCACATGATGAAAGAAAAGGGAAGCAAGTTATAATGAACAACACAACTTGCATGAGGAGGGACGAGCACAAATAACTAAGACAAGAGAACACAACAACGGCTGGGCATACAGATACAGGCAGCAGCACCATGCCAGGGCATTCAACAAACAGAGCCTTGGATTCACCCTGACCAGCA
>NC_137512.1:26325000-26350000 GCF_041902795.1 Electrophorus electricus | reverse complement strand
AATATATATCGGAGAGTTGGAAATTACTAGAGAGTTAGTAAAGTGTTTACTAGAGGACACAACCAGTCCTAGCACCCATATCTCACCGGTCCTTAAAGAATCTCACTGGCTACCTCTCATTCAAAATCTGCTTTGAAGTTTTTCTGCAGGTCTCAGCCCTCAGCACCTCAACAGGTTGATCACAGGATTGTTCCTCCATGGCCTCAGATCAGCTGAGAAAACATGAAAGTGGAGTGCAGTGACTTAAAATGCAGTAATTTAAAACTCAGTGATTTAGAACTCTGTGATTTAAAATTCGGTGATTTAAAACTGATTTAAAACTGTGATTTAAAACTATGATTTAAAACTTAGTGACTTAAACTATTATTTAAAACTCAGTGACAAAACTCTGTGATTTAAAACTGATTTAAAACTCAGTGATTTAAAATGCTGTGATTTAAATAGAGAGACAGGAGGAGACGAGAGAGGGAGATAGAGAGAGAGACAGTAGGAGATGAGAGGGAGATAGAGAGAGAGACAGGAGGAGATGAGAGAGGGATAGAGAGTCAAACCTGTCGTTCAACAAAACTGTCAAGACAGAAATCTGGATGGTCAAATCTTCACTCAGCAAAGACTCACAGCCCTCTTCCTCGACTCCCCCCATGTCCGTGTGCTGGTGTGTGTGTGTGTGTGTGTGTGTGTGTGTGTGTGTGTGTGTGTGTGTGTGTGTGTGTGTGTGTGTGTCTGTGTTTCTGTGTGAGAGAGTATGTGAATATTTTTGAGGTAGTGTTAGTAATGATTTGATTAGAATGTTCCTCTTATGATCAGTTTTAATATGTGTATAGTTTTGCATTGTATTTTACTAGTTTTTGATGAATATGTTTCTATGGCATTTTTGTGTCAGGTATTATAAATAGGAACAAATGCCATGTTTTTGATCATAGCCATTGGTTATTATTGTATTTATATGTCACATTCTGTTTAAGTAAACATTGTTTTTTTCCAGATGCTTGTAGCTATAATTGGTGCTGCTGGTCTGGGGGTGTTTATGTGTGGGTGTGGGCATAGCCGGACCAAGTCTGAACCACATTTTCTTATTGTTATTGAACCCTTATTGTTATTAAAAGTTTTTTTCAGAGCACTGCTGGTTTGTGTGTTTGTGTGTGTGTGTGTGTGTGTGTGTGTGTGTGTGTGTATGTGTGTGCATGTGTATGTGCATGTGTGTCTGTCTGTGTGTGTGTGTGTGTGTGTCCGTCCTGCTCTGTCTTGTTAGTCTGTTGTGTGTTACATCTGTCCCTTGTTAGTCAACATTAAAGTGTATATTTAAGTCGTTGTTGGTGTTTGACCTCATGTAAGTTGTTAGTAGATATTCTAACATATTTTGAGTCCTGTTTAGGACTCAGTTTGTGTTGTTTACATTTGTGTTTTATTTCGGTTTTCTTATGTATAGGATAAATATGTGTGTGTGTTGACAGGGATCTTTGCAAACAGCCTCACCTTCCCCGCATTCCAGTGACTGTGCTGTGAGTGCAGACTCCACAGTCCTGAGTCTATACAGACCTAGACTAAACACTGTAGGTCTTGGTAATTACAGACCCATCTCCAGTCTCTGATTTCTAGCCAAGGTGTTAGAATAAGTTGTGGCGTCTCAACTGCAGCCTTTCTTAATACGCATATATTTGGGTCACGGTTGGTCCCTCCCAGCCACCCTGTTCCATGGTTTCCCTGTCTTCTGTGTTTTGGGTCCGTTCTGTAATTTTGTTTTATGACCTGAGTATTCTCCTTCTTCTAGATTTATGTGCTGCATTTGAATTACTAATACGGTTCTGGACTGTTTCACGTCCTATATTTCAAATAGAACACATTTTTTTTGTTTTAGGTAAACACAAATCGCACGCTGATACCGTCACTCAAGGTGTTCCCGAGGGATCTGTCCTTGGCCCTCTCCTGTTCATTATCTATATGCTGCCCTTTGATCGGATTTTCCGCAGGTATGGTCTTCATTTCCACTGTTATGCGGATGAAACTCAGATTTATATTAACACCAAGGCTAACACCACCCTCCCACCTGTTTTATCCAATATCTCAAGCAGTGGATGAGCATAAACTTCTTAAAACTCACGTCTGACAAAACAGAATTCATATGTATTGGCCCAAAGTCCAAAATCTCAAATTTTTTCAATTTTAAATTAAATCTGGATGGTATCTTGATCAGTTCCTCAGTTAGAAACCTTGGCTTACTCTTTGACTCCTCTGTCTCTTTTGAATCCCACGTCAAGTCTCTGGTCAAAAAAAGCCTTTTTTCACCTCTGTAATATTGCTAGTCTTAGGCTCATGCTCTCCACACATGACACTGAGACCTTGGTTCACGCCTTTATCACCTCCTATCTTGATTACTGTAACTCTCCTCAGTGGTATCCCTAACAAAACCATCCGCTCACGTCAATATGTCCAAAACTCAGCCACAAGAATCCTCCTTCAGATAAGGAAACCAGTCCACATCACCCCTAGTCTACACCAGTTACACTGGCTCCCGCCCCTGAACGCATTCGGTTCAAAATCCTCCTCCTTAGATACAAATTTCTGCATGGTCTTGCACCTCCCTATCTAGCTCAACTCCTACACCCTCACTGCACCACCTGTACACTTCAGTCCTCTACTGCAGGTCTCTTCTCCATCCCAAAGTTTAGACTGGTGTCTGCAGGAGGCAGATCCTTTAGTGTCATGGCAATCTCTCGGTCTCTGATCTTCACTTTCCACTTTCACCTCTTAAGAGTCAATGTGTTAAATGTGTTAATTAATGAGTTAAGTGTGTAAATTAATGTGTTAATAATATAATATAATAATAATATAATATATTAATAACTGTTGAACTTAAGTCCGTCTCACCCTGAGTGGAAGAGAACCCCAGAGTAACAGGAAATATGTGTATGTGCTTCCAGCTGTGAAAAACGTGACCATGAGAGTGCGATCGTGGCAGACCAGGAAGGGAGGGAGGGTGGAGGAACGTTGGAGGGTGTAGGGGCAGGAGGGTGGAGGAACGTTGGAGGGTGTAGGGGCAGGAGGGTGGAGGAACGGTGGAGGGTGTAGGGGCAGGATTAATAAATAATTAATAACTATTTTATATTTAATAATTTGTATTTTATAATTATAAATAATTATAATGTAATATTCCATGTTAAGTAATGTGATGGAAAAATGAGAGCACATCAAACACAGACAGCCTTATGCATTGAGTAGTAAAAGGTTTATTGAGTTCTGTCGCCTGTATAACAGAGAAAAAGAACTGACTCACAGTACAAGTCCCCCTCCCCTTATACACAGAGAAGAAAAGAAAGAATAGAGAAAAAACAGCTCCTACAACGTATCTGAACTTTGTGTTTTGGTGAGCCTGAGCGCAGGTGCTGTCTTCTATCGCTACGGTTAGAACAGCATGTGAGCCGCTGATGTGCTTGGCTCTCACGTATCTACGGACTGTTATGCTGTGACTATAGAAACACAAAGCAAAGTAAAGCGAAGCAAAGTACATTTCCACAACAAATAATAACATTGTTATTGTTATTATTATAACACCCTACCCTAGAAGTGTTCATCTCAACCCCAACCCTAACTCTAGAAGGGTTAAACCCAACCCAAACCCCAACCCTAGAAGGGTTAATCCCAACCCCTAGCCTAGAAGAGTTCATCTCAACACCAACCCCAACCCTAGAAAGGTTAATCCCACCCCAACTCTAACCCTAGAAGGGTTAATCCCAACCCAAACCCCAAACCTAGAAGGGTTCATCCCAACCCTAGAAGGGTTCAGCCCAATCTCAACCCTAGAAGAGTTAATCTCAACCCCAACCCCAACTCTAGAAGGGTTAATCCCACCCCAACCATAAACCTAGAAGGGTTAATCCCACCCCAACCCTAGAAAGGTTCATCCACCCCAACCCTAACCCTAGAAGGGTTAATGCCACCCCAACCCCAACCCTAGAAGGGTTAATCCCACCCCAACCCTAACCCTAGAAGGGTTAATGGCACCCCAACCCCAACCCAAGAAGGGTCAATGCCACCCCAATCATAAATTTAGAAGAGTTAAGCCCAACCCCTAGCCTAGAAGAGTTCATCTCAACACCAACCCCAACCCTAGAAGGGTTAATCCCACCCCAACCCTAGAAAGGTTAATCCCACCCCAACCCTAAACCTAGAAGGGTTAATCCCAACCCAAGCCCCAACCCTAGAAGGGTTAATCCCAACCCAAACCCCAACCCTTGAAGGGTTAATCCCACCCCAACCCCAACCCTAGAAGGGTTAATCCCAACCCAAACCTCAACCCTGGAAAGGTTAATCCCACCCCAACCCCAAGCCTAGAAGGGTTCATCCCAACCCCAACCCTAGAAGAGTTCATCTCAACCCCAACCCCAACTCTAGAAGAGTTAATCCCACCCCAACCCCAATCCTAGAAAGGTTAATCCCACCCCAACCCTAACCCTAGAAGGGTTAATCCCAACCCAAATCCCAACCCTAGAATGGTTAATTCCACCCCAACCCCAATCCTAGAAAGGTTAATCCCACCCCAACCCTAACCCTAGAAGGGTTAATCCCACTCCAACCCCAACCCTAGAAGGGTTAATGCCACCCCAACCCCAACCCTAGAAGGGTTAATCCCACCCCAACCATAAACCTAGAAGGCTTAATCCCAACCCCTACCCTAGAAGAGTTCATCTCAACATCACCCCCAACCCTAGAAGGGTTAATCCCACCCTAACCCTAGAAAGGTTAATCCACCCCAACCCTAACCCTACAAGGGTTAATGCCACCCCAACCCCAACCCTAGAAGGGTTAATCCCACCCCAACCCTAGCCCTAGAAGGGTTAATAGCACCCCAACCCCAACCCAAGAAGGGTTAATGCTACCCCAATCATAAATTTAGAAGAGTTAATCCCAACCCCTATCCTAGAAGAGTTCATCTCAACACCAACCCCAACCCTAGAAAGGTTAATCCCACCCCAACCCTAACCCTAGAAGGGTTAATCCCAACCCAAACCCCAACCCTAGAAGGGTTAGTCCCAACCCCTACCCTAGAAAGGTTACTCCCACCCCAACTCTAACCCTAGAAAGGTTAATCCCAACCCAAAGCCTAGAAGAGTTAATCCCACTCCAACCCCAACCCTAGAAGAGTTAATCTCAACCCCAACCCCAACTCTAGAAGGGTTAATCCCACCCCAACCATAAACCTGGAAGGGTTAATCCCAACCCCTACCCTAGAAGAGTTCATCTCAATATCAATCCCAACCCTAGAAGGGTTAATCCCACCCCAACCCTAGAAAGGTTAATCCCACCCCAACTCTAACCCTAGAAAGGTTAATCCCAACCCAAACCCTAGAAGGGTTAATCCCACCCCAACCCCAACCCTAGAAGAGTTAATCCCAATCCCAACCACAACCCTAGAAAGATTAATCCAACCACAACCCTAGAAGGGTTAATCCCAACCCAAACCATAACTCTAGAACAGTTAATCCCAACCCAAACCCCAGCCCTAGAAGAGTTAATCCCACCCCAACCCCAAACCCTAAAAGGGTTAATCACAACCCAAACCCTAGCCCTAGAAGGGGTAAACCCAACCCAAACCCCAACTCTAGAAAGGTTAATCCCAACTAACCTATGCAGGAGACACTACCGCTGCCACAATGGACATGACGTTGTTAGAACTTTGGCATTCTTTCTGATCCTACACATTGTCTCCAGTCTCATGTCATCTCTCACTAAGTCTGCTTTCCTTCACTTCTGTAATATTGACCGTCCTCACCCTTTTATGAATATTAATGAAGCTGAAGTTCTAATCCATGCCTTTCTCAGTTCTTGTATTGATTATTGTAATTCCCTTTTATAGATCTTCCTGCTAAATATCTGAACAGACTTCAGTATATTCATAACTCTGCAGTTAGAGTACTGACATGCACACAGATATGCTCATATTCCCCATTTATCAGTTTCACTGGTTTCCTGTCTCATCAAATATCAAAATATCAAATCCTCTTTCTCACATTCAAAGCTCTGCATCATCTTTCTCCTGCTTATCTTTCTGAAATCCTTCATCTTTATAAACATTTCTTGCACTCTTAGATTATCAGGCAGTAATCTGCTCCTATGAGGTAATCTGATGGCCCCCCTACAATTTTTTTCCTCTATGGACAGCAGAGTATTTAATGCTGTGGCACTGAAACTGTGGATTGTCCTTCCCCGGTTTCTGTGGCAGTGTTCTTCTGCGACTTAGCTAAAGACTTACCTTTTCACATCTCAGTTAAAGACTCACCATTTCACATCTCAGTTAAAGACTTAATTAAAGACTTAGTTAAAAACTTAGTTAAAGACTTACCTTATCACATCTCAGTTAAAGACTCACCTTTTCACATCTCAGTTAAGGTCTTACCTTTTCACATCTCAGTTGAAGACTTAGTTAAAGACTTAGTTGAAGATTTACTTTTTCACAACACTGTTGTGCTTTCACTTTTAGACTTTTTTCCCCTTGATGTCACTGTGAAACAACCTTGTGAGTAAGTGGATTTTATTTTAACACATTTAAACCCAAAGTGCTTTATAAACAAACAAAGACAAACATGGTTGAACTGGGATCCAGATTAATGTACTGGAGTGGTTTTCTTTGTACAACTCTTCCAGATAATAAGAAAGTAGCATTTTGGATCAGCTGTAGTTGAGGAAGAGCTGTTTCCTTAATCCCATAACACAGTGCATTGCAGTAACCCGATCAGGATGTAACAAAATTACAAATAACATTTTCCAGATCAGGTGGATCAAACAAAGGTTTGTCTCAAGATATTTGTAAGCTCGAAAAAGCCATTCTTAATCACTGAATTAATTATTTTATGAAATTTCAGATGAGTGTCCAAACTCCCCAACACAGCTAGATCTTGAAGCTGTGTTGTTCAGTAAGGGCTTGAGAGCCCAGATCTTCCCAAGGCTTTTAAATGGAAGATCAAACACACTAACGCCTGGTTTACTTTCATTTAGTTGTAAGAAACTGTTCATCGAACTGGTCATTGAATTCTTAATATATGTGATCTGCTCATTCAGCCTTATTCAGGAAGACTGATTGCCAAGTTTTAAAAAAAGACAGAACTGTCAATTAGTCTCAGGGAATGAAAAGTCAGGACACCGGAGTCTGCATGACTGCACACACACTCTAATCAGTGTTGAACAAAAACACACTCAGTGCTCCAACACTCTTTCTTTCTCTCTCTCTCTCTCTCTCTCTCTCTCTCTCTCTCTCTCTCTCTCTCTCTCTCTTTTTCCCTCAGTGTCTCTGTTATATGCTAACCTTAACAAATAACTCTACAGTTTGCTTCTTCCAGCCATGACCTCATGTAGTGGGGCAACATTCCTTCCTCCTACCAATCCCAGCATTCCCTCCTTCTACCAATCCCAGCGTTCCCTCCTCCTACCAATCCCAGCATTTCCTCCTCCCACCAGTCCCAGTGTTCCCAGGCCCAGGGCTCTTTCTCCTGAGCTGGGGCTGCCTGCTACTCAACTGTAAACAATCACAGGACATGCAGGAAGTGTGTGTTTCCATCTACAGGATGCACATGTAACAGTTTCCTGTTACACTTACTTATTCTGATTGTTTTAAATTATGGGCTTTAGGTGTGCAAATGTGTCCAAAATTGAGCATTTAATAAATTAAAAAGGTACTAGATATTGGAAGACAATACTAACCGACTTCGTCATTAAGTAGTGAATAGTTACTGTCTAAAACCTTTAGCATTCATTAGCGCTAAACACTAGTCAACACTGATTTTGCTTCTTGTTTATTGTGTATGTTTACCTGCTGATTCCGAATATGTTTCCAGAATTTCTCTATCACCTGTGGTTTCCTGTTCCAGTACACTCATGATGAAAAGCAACACCAAGGAAAGTGGATCTGCTCTGTGATGGCAGACTAATGCCGGACACTGAAGAGAGACGTTCCTGAGGACAGATACAGGCCAAAATTATACACCAACTATGGTACATTTTATAAGTACATATGGACTTATAAATGTAATAGCTTTTTTAATGTAATAACAGCCTTATTTATGAATTAGTAAGATATGATTCATGTAAAATGTACACAATTAAAAACCATACGTGACAGAAAAACGAATTCAGCATAAAAGGTCCTGTAATCTCCACCTATTTTAGTTTGAGAGGCAAAAAAGTTCAAATTATTTTGCCTAGTAATATTTGACATATTTGACCTACACTAGTAATATTTTAGATATGTTAGTAATATTAGTAATATGTTAGAAATGTTCCATATTGTCAGGGATAACCCTAACCCTAGAGTGTAATTCCATTAGTGTTCTACTTTCACTGTTCTATTCGTAGGTGTGTCGAACATGTAAAGAACCTTAGCTGCACGGGCACATCCCCCTCCTTCACACGCGCCTATCCGTCCGCCCCCCCGCGCTGGCGCTCGAGCTTTTATGTCCACGTCTCAGAGCCTCTTTGTACACAAGAGGTGAAGAGGCGCCTCCTCGCTCACATTTGCTCAGATTTGCGTGCATTTTCCCGAGCGCCGGGGTCCAGGAGTGCTTATCATGAAACTTCAGCACTGTGTAACGCGCCTAGCATGACATTCCCGTTAACGGGTCTCTAAAGTTCCCACCCCAGTCGCTTTGACTTCTGTCTGACTTGGTGGTTGGATTGTGTGGCGCGTGAGCCCAGCCTCGCGGCGCAGTGACATTATTGTAGCGAGCGTTTGGTCTCCAAGGAGCTTCTGGACTGAGTTTGGTGTGTTCCTGCAGTAGCTGGTGAGATTCACACATAAACCAACGACGTCCTGCTTGTACGATCAGCTTTCAGCTGGTAGGAGCTCGTGTTTAAGTGTTTTACTTGAGTGTAGTATAATGTAAAGTAATGCAATTTAATGTAATTTAAATGTAATGTGAGGTAACGTAATATGTGGTGTAACACGTGTAGCCTGTGCCTTTCTGTCGGCTCAAGGAAAGTCTCCACTTTGAACGTGACCAACATCTAAAGACATTTTGTTTAAGTAATGCTGCATGTCGTTTCCGATCCTCAGTGTTGAATGAACATCCGAACTACAGTGAAGTTGAGGTGAACACAAGGATCACTGTCCGGCTGTCATTTAACACTGCAGTGTCACTTACTCAGCAGGGTTCGCGAGCGCTCGCTCCCCCTCTCGTGCCTCCGGGCCTCGCTCCAGTGGGAGTCTGAGCTCACCTTTACTGAGAAGACCAGTGTTTGCTGTCAGAGTAACAATCCGCGAGGCGCGGTGTGTTTGTGTATTAAGGGGCTGCAACAGTGTGTTAGAGGAGAAAACAGCGTGCTTGGGAGGATGTGTTGTGAAAATCATTTGTGTGGTTTGTTTAGTAAAGACACAAGGATGAGGGACCAGCTCCACGAAGCACTGGCTTGCCCGACTGCTTCTTTTTCAGCGCTTTATATACTTTAGCCTACATGAATTTCAAACTGAGACTTTTGCATCTGTATTTTCAAAAAACATCCAGGAAAAGGTTCGGGCGAGTTCGTGAAAACTCGACCCTAAGTTTTCTGTCACGCGAGCAAGGCGTTTCGAGAACAAAACTTTACCTTCAAAGTTCATTGGCTAAATAACTGATTACTTTTTTTGTGATAAAAGATTTAATATTATTAGTAGTTATATTATAATAATATTATTGATATATTTATTTATTTCGCGCGAACGTGGAGGGTAGATGAGTCAGCTCGAGAAGGGAACGTACATCGGCTTCACGCGCTGCATTCCTCGCCTGTGTCCACTGCTCGAGCCTGACACTGCTCGAGTTGGGTCTCTCTCGCGCGGTCAGTTGGACCATGACTGACCATGACAAAATTCATTACTGAGAAAGCACAACTTAAGGATGTCCTCGAGGGCAGGGTGTATGACCTTAGCGCTCTCACGGATAAGGGTTCTGGAGATCTTGCCCAAGAGGAGATGAGATCTGTGTTGGTGGACAAGTTTCTTTAGTTTAATGTTTAGAATCTATAATGGTGACCAATTTGAACTCATGTACATAAGCCTGGAGGTGGAGGTGTGGGGCAGTCCCTCACCCACCCGTGGGTGGAAATATTGGTCACAACAACAGTCTTATGATTCCCAACCAACATGTACTCAGTTTATATTTCTACATCCACATTGCTGTTATATTTCTTCATCCACACTACTCTTATATTTCTACATTCACACTACTCTTATATTTCTACATCCATGCTGATGTTTCACTACCTTAAGTCGTCATTAACAGTGACGTGGTCTTTGTTCTGCAGGGGTGAAGCTTAATGGTACATCAAACATATCAGAACATACAGTTTGTATGAGGCAGTCCCTCACCCACCCGTGGGTGGAGATGTGCTGTGTGGAAATATTGGTCACAACAACAGTCTTATGATTCCCAACCAACATGTACTCAGTTTATATTTCTACATTCACACTGCTGTTATATTTCTACATCCACACTGCTGTTATATTTCTACATTCACACTGCTGTTATATTTCTACATTCAGACTGCTGTTATATTTCTATATTAATGCTACTCTTATATTTCTACATTCACACTACTCTTATATTTCTACATCCATGCTGATGTTTCACTACCTTAAGTCGTCATTAACAGTGACGTGGTCTTTGTTCTGCAGGGGTGAAGCTTAATGGTACATCAAACATATCAGAACATACAGGACCAGTCAGAACATACAGTAGCAATCAGAACAGAAATCCTGGACTGAAATTTATGACATTATGACATGACATTTCCCAGTAGCAGAGCAACATTTTTTTGTTTCTGACACACTTCCTTCATCATAGCAGTTACTGACTGCTTGCAACTCGCTATCAGTGCAACTAATGTCTTGTCTAGTGTTCCCTATAAACATGTCATCACCGTCACAGTGTTTACATGTCATTCCACACCTTCTGTCAACATTTAACATGGTTCTTATTTGGTTCATGTTTATCATATAAGCAGTTTTGGTTCAGTGAACATAAAGTGTGTGTGTGCCTGCGTGTGTGCATGTGTGTGTTTGTTCTCAAGTCAGATAAATGCAAATTAAGTTCAGTACTAGAGCATAATAAAAGCAATAATAATAAAACAATAATAACAAAGTTCCTGGAAGAACATCAAGGTCATAGTTAGAATGTTTCAGGAGGTCCCTCATCTGGCTGGTTTGGGTCCTTTGAGAAACGTTTTGGTTCTGTGTGTGACCTTTATCGGGTTTTTAAAAACCTTTGATTTTACTGCTGAGCTGGAGTTCTGGTGAGGACGCTTCACTGAGGGTGTCGGCTATGACTTCCCTCTTCCTCAAGGTTACCCCAGTGCTCAGCATGAGTAATGGTATCATTTTAATAATGTCATCTTCTCTGTGTATTACTTCAGTATAACATAAAATGACTAACATCACATAGAAGCGGATATTTCAGCTTCTGAGAATGTTTTCCCAGCCCATTATATGAATGCACCAGTGTGGAGTGGGTGTATGGCCTGGCTTTCACAATCATTCTTAAGGAAATTAAGCATGAGCACCAACTTAGAAAATCAATATTAATAAATGTTGCTTGTTGTAAGACAAGGTAGTATCCAACTCTCACAAAAAAATGAAAGCTTGTGGCAGGTATTTCTTTATTATATATTATTTGTTCCGGATGTTTCGGGGTTTTTCTGACATTGTCCTGTTTTCCAGAAAGTCCATCTAGTGCCCTCTGCTGGTCATGTGTAGTGTCTCACTGTCACGCATGAGCTATGTTGTCAATGTTTCTCTAACATGTGTTTTCATCTAAACGTTATGCTGCTGCATGTAGATTGTGTTTAGAATGTCATGTGCTATGTCAGGACCGTGTTTAGACACACATTGTGTGATAACTACAACTGTCATTACTGCACAAAGTTCTGATATTCAGACTGTAACTCTAGTAAATGTGTCTTCTTAGCATGATCCTGTGTGTGTGTGTGTGTGTGTGTGTGTGTGTGTGTGTGTGTGTGTGTGTGTGTTGAGCAGGAAGAGCTGAAGTATGCTGCATTGCCGGGTGCCCATGCCCGCCGTGGTTACCTTGTTGCTACTGCAGATTGTTGCCGTAGTGTTGTTTCTGGGATGGCACGGCCCGCTCGTCCCCCAGGACGTCTCTCCAACACAGGGTAAGGTGCATGTGCTCTTGCTGTCGTCATGGCGATCGGGCTCCTCGTTCCTGGGGCAGGTGTTCAGCCAGCACCCGTCTGTGTTCTACCTGATGGAGCCGGCCTGGCACGTATGGACGGCGCTGAAGCGTCCGGGCGCTCGCGGCCTGCGCATGGCCGTCCGCGACCTGGTGCGCAGCGTCTTCCAGTGCGATCTGTCCGTCATGGACGCCTACCTGCCCCCCCGGCACAACGTCTCGCAGGTGTTCATGTGGAGCCACAGCCGTGCTCTCTGCTCGCCGCCCGCGTGCACACTCACGCCCCGTGACGGCTTCAGCTACGAGCCCGACTGCAAGCTGAACTGTGACAGAGTAGGCCTGCAGGGGGCACAGCAGGCCTGCCGCACCTACAGTCACGTTGTGCTGAAGGAGGTGCGCTTCTTCGAGCTGGAGTCCCTGTACCCACTGCTGCGGGACCCCACGCTGGACCTGCGCATCATCCACCTGGTGCGGGACCCGCGGGCGGTGCTGCGGTCTCGGGAGCAGGCCGCAAAGGCCCTGGCGCAGGACAGCGCGTTGGTGCTGGAGAAGGATGGCGTCCTGCCCAGCGACGCCCAGCTGCGTGTCATGCAGGAAGTGTGTCGCAGTCACATGCGCATCCACGAGACGGCCATGCTCAAGGCGCCCGACTTTCTGCAAGGGCGCTACAAACTTGTACGCTACGAGGACCTGGTACATGACCCCCTGGCCCAGATTGAAGCCATGTTTGACTTTGTGGGTCTGGAGATGATGGAGACGCTACAGGAATGGATTTACCGCATTACCCACGGAAAGGGCAAAGGGACAGAGAAAGAAGCCTTCAAAATCACGTCGCGCAATGCTGAGGATGTGTCCTTGGCCTGGAGGACCACCTTACCCTTTCAAAAAGTCAAACAAATCCAGGAAGTCTGCAAGGGAGCCATGACGCTGCTGGGCTACCGTCCGGTGCAGAGTGAGAGGGAGCAGCGGCAGCTGGACTTGGACCTGTACACGGGTCGCGAGCACTATCGCTTCTCCTGGATTCCCTCCAAAAGCTCCAAATCCAGCAAAAGCTGAACTTGGGGATACCCCGGTGCATCTGTAAATGAGACTGGATTTGAGCCCAATTTTTAAGAACTGTCCAGTACGCAACTCTTTACTGAGGGCGAGATTCTAAAGCTTTGGTTGATAATCTCAAACTATTTGGGACCCATGACAGCACAGTCCTTTATCACCTTCTCCCCTACGTTCACCCCCACGTTCACCCCCACCTTCACCCCTGCATTCTCCCCTGTTCACCCCCATGTTCACCCCTGCATTGTCCCCTACGTTCACCCCTGTATTCACCCCTGCGTTCTCCCATACATTCACCCTTACGTTCACCCGTGTTCAGCCCTGCGTTCACCTCTGCGTTCACCCCTACGTTCACCCTTGCGTTCACCCCACGTTCACCCCTACATTCACCTGTGTTCACCCCTACATTCACCTGCGTTCACCCCTGCGTTCACCCCGCGTTCTCCCCTACGTTCACCCCTGTATTCACCCCTGCGTTCTCCCATACATTCACCCTTACGTTCACCTGTGTTCAGCCCTGCGTTCACCCCTGCGTTCACCCCTTCGTTCACCCTTGCGTTCACCCCTGTGTTCACCCCTACGTCCACCCCTATGTTTTGTTAGGACTTTCTCAGATGAATCTTGAACCATCTTAAATTTGCAATAGTCAAGTTAAACTCTCTGAAAGTGGCATGAAAAGGTTTTTTAACTTTAATATAAAATAATGCAAAAAGATGAATCCCCTTTGGTTTTTAAGAATATTAACCCTAACAGACTGTGTTAGACTGTGTTAGTCAGCTTTTACTGATGCTGACTGAGAAGTAGAAAAACAACTTATATTTTTAAAAAGCATGAACACTTGAGTTTTAGTGTTTTCACATAGGTTAGTTTCACAGTATTATACTGTACATTACGTGTTAATGATGCTCTGATGATGTCACTGAATCACGGGGTCACTGGGGTCACACTGCTGGTGTCGTATGCTGGTTAGGAGTAGAAAAAAAGCTCAGTCATGTTTACAAATACTTCAGTCTGATTTAGCTAATTTCTGAATTCAGTCATTGAAAACAATGAGTAACATAATGAAGAAAACAAAGGAAATTCAACTGAGATTTATGAGCTTTTGAAGCTTAAAGATGCTTTAGAGAGTTTTATGAAGTCATTCAGGAGTTTATACAATGGCACTTCCATAGGTGACTAAATGAAGGAGTTTGTCAGCAGTGCTCTGAGAGGGTGTGGCTACTCTGGGAGGGAGTGGCTACTGTGGGAGGGAGTGGCTACTCTGGGAGGGTGTGGCTTCTCTGGGAGGGAGTGGCTACTCTGGGAGGGTGTGGCTACTGTGGGAGGGTGTGGCTACTCTGGGAGGGAGTGGCTACTGTGGGAGGGAGTGGCTACTTGGAGGGTGTGGCTACTGTGGGAGGGTGTGGCTTCTCTGGGAAGGAGTGGCTTCTCTGGGAAGGAGTGGCCACTCTGCTCAGTCTGAAACAGAACAGCCCAAATGCCTGTATGTGAATTTGTACTATAGGGCGGTTTGGAAAGCCATGTGAGAATGTGCAGTAACTCTACTGACAGCTCAGTCACCTGACAATACCACTTCCTGTGGCAGAATATCATATAACATACATACATTTAATTATTTTATTTGTGACCAGTTCAGGCTTCCTAATCAGAAGGTCAGACTGATCTGTGTGTCTGATTTATATGACACTGTGCATGTGATGGTATCAATATTAATAATTTCTCCCTCATATCTTTAGGATGGCAGCAGTGCTACAGTACAGGATTGTAATTCATATTTACATGGTACATTTAATCAAGCTGGCCTCACTGTTTTAAACTAGATCAGCTGTAGCTGTGCTAGTGTGCTTCTCTGACAGACTAGAGAGAGAGAGAGAGAGAGAGAGAGAGAGAGAGAGAGAGAGAGAGAGAGAGAGAGAGTGTGTGTGTGTGTGTGTGTGTGTGTGTGTGTGTGAGATTTGTTAGCATCGGTTTTTATCATTTAGTAATACATTCTTATTTTGTTCATCTCTAATTGAAGAAAATTATTTTTTTGGTAGTAAAATGTCAAATATATCCCTGTTTATTGGGATATATCCCTGTTTTGGGGGTATATTCCTGTTTATTGGTATATATCCCTGTTATTGGGATATTTCCCTGTTTATTGGGATATATCCCTGTTATTGGGATATTTTTATATTACTGTTAATGTCTTAATTTATTTTGTAATACAGTGCATCTATAAGTATGAATTAAGGCACTGTTACAGTGTTACAGCACTGTAGTGTTACAGCGTTATAATGATGTAACAGAGTGGTTCACAAATGGTACACGAAGAAACAAAAGTCACTCTGTGCACTGTCCAGGTCCAAATAATGTCTTGTGCCACCCTAACCCCTAACCCCTTATCCCAGACCTTAACCCATAACTCTATCTAACCCTAACACCTAACCCCTAACCCCTAACCCCTTATCCCAGACCTTAACCCATAACTCTATCTAACCCTAACACCTAACCCCTAACACCTAACCCCTTATCCCAGACCTTAACCCATAACTCTATCTAACCCTAACACCTAACCCCTAACCCCTTATCCCAAACCTTAACCCATAACTCTATCTAACCCTAACACCTAACCCCTAACCCCTTATCCCAGACCTTAACCCATAACTCTATCTAACCCTAACACCTAACCCCTAACCCCTTATCCCAGACCTTAACCCATAACTCTATCTAACCCTAACACCTAACCCCTAACCCTTAACCCCTAACACTAATCTTACATTAAAAGGAGAAACACCACTGATTCTGCTATTTGGTCACAGTTTTCATTTAAGCCAATAAAAGTTGCCTAAAGTACTTTACATTTATCCATAACCCTCTATAAACTGTTCACATGGACAAAAGCTGTTGGTACTATTTGTTTGTTTGTTCGTTTTAAATTTCTTTGTTAATTATACTTAAAATCAAAGTTTTTTCCCCCCATAACTTGTATATGTTGATGTTTACCAGTTTATATCTGCATATTGTGGTTACACAATGCCTTAACACACTCAGACCTAGCAGTGCACCTCTGCTGACCCTCTGAATACTTCTGACAACACTGACGACCCTGAGAGTGCTCAGTGATAAGTGCATTTCAGCACTGATGACACTGTTACTAAGAGTGCTCAGTGATAAGTGCATTTCAGCACTGATGACACTGTTACTAAGAGTGCTCAGTGATAAGTGCATTTCAGCACTGATGACACTGTTACTAAGAGTGCTCAGTGATAAGTGCATTTCAGCACTGATGACACTTACTAAGAGTGCTCAGTGATAAGTGCATTTCAGCACTGATGACACTGTTACTAAGAGTGCTCAGTGATAAGTGAATTTCAGCACTGATGACACTGTTACTAAGAGTGCTCAGTGATAAGTGCATTTCAGCACTAATGACACTGTTAGTAAGAGTGCTCAGTGATAAGTGCATTTCAGCACTGAGCAGAGTTGTTATTGTTACTGAGAGTGTTGTTTGTTATATTACAGAACTATGAAGGTCTTTATGCATCTGTCTGTGTTTCATCTGTATGCCAGTTGTGCTTATATGGGATCTGCTTTTGTTCCAATATGGGAATTTTTCATAAATGGTACAAATTGTATGTCATGCAAATGATTCACAATACATTTTTATTTGACACTTGAGCTTTTGCCACATGAGTAATGTCTGTTTTTTAATCTGCATATCCATCTCTAAATAAGACAGTATTACCTGCTATAGATGTTTTTTTTTTTGTTCTTAGTTTACTGAGGTAAGCTCTGACACACTTCCTCTGCTCATTGCAGTCACAGGATTCGTCAGCGGTTTGGTACACGAGCGCCCTCTGCTGGCCCAACAAGTTTCTTATCTCTAATTCAGAGTTGCATGTTTCCGCCTGTTGAATATCTGTTTCTACAACCTGTGTTATATAAACACAAAGACGATGTGGTTCAGGCTAATAATGACAGACTACAGTGTTCTCAGACTACAGTGAACTCAGGAACAATAACCACAAAGCACTTCACACCTTAAATAATACAGTGTTGTTTGATCTTTCAAAAAACGCACTATATTACTGATATGATAACAACAACAGGCAACGATTCATCACTCTTGGCAGCTTCGGGTCAGACACTTCTGGACACTTCACGCAGTGCCCCCCAGGGTTCAGTTTTTGGCCTCCTTCTTAATCTACCTGCTTGCACTTATTGGTTTTATCTGACAGCACGGTCTTCAGTGTCACTGTTATGCAGATGCTCAAGTTTACATCTGCACAAAGTGCTGTGACACACAGATCAGCTGTCTGGTTGACATTAAAACTGGATGGAGGTTTGAACTTCCTCAAACTCGATAGTACTAAATCTGAAGTCATTCTCACAGCATCTCCTTCCACTCTCAAGAATATTGGTTAATCCACTCTTATGTTTCCCGGGTTTTACCATGTCCTCCATGACACAGGTCCATAACCTCAGTTATGCAAGGACAGTACACTCTCTCCTGAGGCCCATGTCAATAACATCACCAAAACTGCCTTCTTCCACCTTAAAAATATCACCAGACTGCATCACTCATGCCTAATTCTCTAGCTGAAGCTCTAATTCATGCATTTATTGCATCCAGACTGGATTACTGTAACTCAGTTCTGTTTGGGCTGCCTGCTAGTCTTCTCAAGAAGCTCCAATATGTGCAGAACTCAGCAGCAAGAATTGTCATGCACACCAGATCACAGGAACACACAACCCCCAAGTTAAAAAACCTACATTGGCTCCTGGTCCATTATTACATTTAGTATAAAATCTAACTCCTGATTTTTAAATCTTTACACAGTCTGGTTCCTGCTTAGCTCTCTACTCTGTCATCCAGACACAATCCCTCACAGTCTCTCCAGTCTGATGATGTTCATCTGCTCTCTGTTCCTCCTGTCAAACTACTCATGTATGGTTGATAGATCTTTTACCTCTGCAGGCTCACAGCTGTGGAACTCCGTCCCTTACCTCTCTGTACTGCACATCACTGTCCATTCTTCTCTGTTTTAACAAGCTTTTTAAAACATTCTCTTTCAGACTGCTTGTCCTGATAAGTAAATCTTATTCTCTTCTTATTGTCTCACTGTTTTGTTATTTTAGCATAGTTGTGTTTTTGTTCTGTCACTCATTACTGTAACTCTTACCATGTTTTATCTCTGATTTTATTTTCATTTCCCCACTGTGTTGTTATTTTATGACTCTTGTGTTTACCCTGTTGTTCTCATCCTGTAACTCTTATCATGGTTTCATTTTCCTTTGTACTGTAAAGTATCCCTGACTAGCCTTATAAATAGCATTTATTATTATTATTATTATTATTATTATTATTATTATTATTATTATTATCATCATTCTATAGCATTGTTTTTATCATTCTGTTTTTATCATTCATATTTATCATTCTACAGCATTTTTACATTATTTAAAAAATAATTTCACAGGACAAACATCAATTGCTATTCCTACTTTGACAGGGAGGGGGAGCTGTAATCAGCAATTGTTTGGCTCCAGTATCACACAGACAAAGAAAAGCATTGTTGGCCTGCGTGATTAATGCTCTGATACTCTATATTACTGACACTCTGTGTGGTTAATATTCTATATTACTGACACTGTGTGTGGTTAATATTCTATATTACTGACACTGCGTGGTTAATATTCTATATTACTGACACTCTGCGTGGTTAATATTCTATATTACTGACACTGCGTGGTTAATATTCTATATTACTGACACTGTGTGTGGTTAATATTCTATATTACTGACACTGCGTGGTTAATATTCTATATTACTGACACTCTGTGTGCTTAATATTCTATATTACTGACACTGTGTGTGCTTAATATTCTATATTACTGACATTGTGTGTGCTTAATATTCTATATTACTGACACTCTGTGTGCTTAATATTCTATATTACTGACACTGTGTGGTTAATATTCTATATTACTGACACTGCGTGGTTAATATTCTATATTACTGACACTCTGTGTGCTTAATATTCTATATTACTGACACTGCATGGTTAATATTCTATATTTCTGACACTGCGTGGTTAATATTCTATATTACTGACACTGCGTGGTTAATATTCTATATTACTGACACTCTGCGTGGTTAATATTCTATATTACTGACACTGCGTGGTTAATATTCTATATTACTGACACTGTGTGTGGTTAATATTCTATATTACTGACACTGCGTGGTTAATATTCTTTATTACTGACACTGTGTGGTGTGTACACTGTGCCTGCCCTGCCACTACTCTTCAGGAAACAGCATTCTATCATGAATAAATATCACATGTACAGTCCAAATTTATTTGTCAGAAAATAAATACCACTATCAGTCATATTTGGTTATTCAACAGTAAATACCACTATCGGTCATATTTGGTTATTCAACAGTAAATACCACTATCGGTCATATTTGGTTATTCAACAGTAAATACCACTATCGGTCATATTCGGTTATTCAACAGTAAATACCACTATCGGTCATATTCGGTTATTCAACAGTAAATACCACTATCAGTCACTGTCTATGGCTACATTTTGAATGGACTAATTGACTAAGGGGTCAGTGAGGGGAGTCACGGGGGGGGGGGGGGGTTCAATAGCCCTTACTGGACCTGCTCATCATGTTTTATTTTTTACATAAATATTAATCAGTAGTTTAAATGAATCACAAGCTTTAAGTGAAAACAATCTTAAGATTATTGAACAGATAAAAATTCATAGGCAAGTGCTTTATTCCTACTAATATGAACTGTGTTTCAGCAATTACAGACCAATCACTATTGTTCTATGTTTAAGTAAAATAATTGAAAAAACTTTCTTCTCACAGTCTTCTCACTAATGATTTCTTAAATGAACACAATATCCAAGAAAAATTTAATTGAGGCTTCAGAGCAAATCACAGCACTGAAGCAGAATTAATGAAAGTGTTAGGGTTAGGGGTTAGAGATTAGGGTTAGAGTTTGGACTTGAGAATAGGTGCTGATCCAGGTGGTGCTTCAGAACATATTCTGGACTTAACTGGGGTTAACCTTAACTCTAAACCTGACCTGCCCTAACCTTAACCCTGACCCTGACCCTAACCCAGACCTGACCCTAACCCAGACCTGACCCTAACCTTAACCCTGACCTGCCCTAACCTTAACCCTAAACCTGACCCGACCCTAACCTTAACCCTGACCCGACCCTAACCTTAACCCTGACCTGACACTAAACCTGATCCTGACCTTACCCTGACCCTGACCTGACCCTAACTGTGGATTTAACTGCTACATTTGATACTACAGACCATAGAATGCTTCCTGTGAGGCTTCTTCTGTTTGTGTTTTAATGATTTAATGATTTTCCTTCATTATTTACTTGATTATTTCCTTTAACTGGTATATTACTTTGATTGTAGTCATTGTATTTTTGTTTTTATTTATTTATCTTGCACATTTAACTATTATTAATATACCCCTTATTGTCATTGCTTACATTTCTTGCATTATTGTGTAAGTTTTTAATGGCCTTTCTTCTCTTCTTCGTCTGTTTTATTTTGTACTATAACTCTGACATGCATTTTTCATGTTTGAAATGTGCTAAAGATATAACGCTTATTGTTGTTATTATTGTTGTAGTTGAAATAAACCACACACTACCAAGAAAAAGAAATAGTAATTTGGCTTTCAGATTTAACGGCGTCGTGTGTAGACCTATTCCATGGAAGAAGGAAACGTTTGAACTGAACCGTTTACTTGAATTCTAGCTTGCTTAAAAGTCGAGGTCACGTGTTTGCTTGATCGATCTGAAACGCGAGAGTGCGGAACGTACGCGCTCGCGCGCCACTCGCAGAGATGTCAGGATTCCGAAGTCACGCGAGCTGAGCCCGTCTACCTGCTGTCCCCCACGAGATATTCTCCCCATTACATCACCACGCGCATCCTATGGAAGGCGAAAGGTTTTCAACAAGTTTGTCGGGTGTTTTCTGCTCGTCATTGTCCTAAAACGACACGGCGATCGGTGTGCGGATCAAAGCTAGCCTCGTGCTCGCTGAGTGGGAGACTCGCTGCTGCGGCAGAGGAGCTCGCGGTCTGTTCGGAGAAAGGCAAGGGGCGCGAGCGGAACACAGCTATGGAGTGCGTGGCATAAAGAATGGCAGCACGACCATGGCTAGATCAGCACACAGAGGCGGCAGGGACAGCGACTCGCGCGTGTCTCCTTCCACAGATCGGGGAGAGACACGAGACCTTGGAGACCCGCGGGAACTGTCTCTAGAAGAAGTGCTGAAGTCGTACGAGCAGCCGATCAACGAGGAGCAGGCCTGGGCGGTGTGCTACCAATGCTGCGGCGCGCTGAGAGTGCCACCCGCGCGACCCGGGCTCGTGTACCGCGTGGAGAGTCCTTCTTCCATTCTCCTCCACAGAGACGGGACCGTATCCCTGCGAGCCGAGCCTCAGAGCAGCAACGGTAAGAAATGGGCCATTAACAGACCCCAGCTTCCTCTCTGCACTCCTTTGCGTTTCCACTCGTCCCAGTACTACTTGGTCACTCTCTTATATAGCTGTGTGTTTCAGCAATGTTGGTAAACATTCCCCGCGCAGAACCAGCCTGGTGCTGGACTGGGCTCGGGCCGCTAGACGATCTATTATTAATGCAGCCCAGCGGGCAGCGAGACCTTGGCGCGATGAGATGCAAAAGCACCTTGGATCTTAGATTCATGCAGGCGAGTTCTAGCGATATCACCAGGTGAAAACATTTCCAGGAAGACCCCGGAAGCTCCGGTGAGACCTGTTTAGAAAACAAACGCAGGCTGCGGATGTGCGCGTGCTTATTAACCCTTGGCGTGGTGGCACGTGTCCGTAGGTTTATAGACCGGTAAGGAGAAGTGCGAGTCATTACTGCGATCCAGCGCCACACCGACGGTTTAAAGGCCACGAGCAGGCACACAGAAAGACTGGCTAAAGCCGAATCTAAACGCGCGTAGCGGAATAATTGCGCGCACCCAGCGCTGCAGAAGCGCCGTTAGCGCGCGGACAGACTGCAGGCGGAGGCTCCTGTTGGAACGCAGCTGCTGACTGTGTGGAAGCGGCTCGCGCCATCATCGACCGAGGGCTCTGCTGATGTTGGCTCGTGGGTTAGTGTGTTGAGTGCTTTTAAACCTTTTACAACCAAAACACACATCAACTCACGAGGACCGAGGCAAACATCCATATAGATACATAAATATTCGTAGAAATATTATCAGGGTTTATCATATAGTGGAAAGAAAAGATATATTTTGTGTATGAAATGAAGATTTGCCAACAAGTTTGCATTTATTTGTCCAAGAAACTTTTATGGATGTTTGGCAGCTGCTGTAGGCATGTAGTGTTTGACATCCCAGGATAGAGAGCGCATGCGCAGGTATGGCGCGATATGGCACTGTTAACCAATCGGTAAACGCTTCTGTTTACACTATTAACCAATCAGTAAACGCTTCTCTCTGTTTACACTGTTAACCAATCAGTAAACGCTTCTGTTTACACTGTTAACCAATCAGTAAACGCTCCTCTGTTTACACTGCTAAACAATCAGTAAACGCTTCTCTCTGTTTACACTGTTAACCAATCAGTAATACGCTTCTGTTTACACTGTTAACCAATCAGTAAACGCTTCTGTTTACACTGTTAACCAATCAGTAAACGCTCCTCTGTTTACACTGTTAACCAATAGTAAATGCTCCTCTGTTTACACTACTAAACAATCAGTAAACACTTCTGTTTACACTGTTAACCAATCAGTAAACGCTTCTGTTTACACTGTTAACAAATCAGTAAACGCTCCTCTGTTTACACTGCTAAACAATCAGTAAATGCTTCTCTCTGTTGACACTGTTAACCAATCAGAACAAGTACCTTCCACATTTTCCAACTTGACATGATGTAAATGTATTTTTACCGCATTAATTTAGTTTTAATAATAGTTGCTGAGTGAACATGTTCAAGGTGAGGAAATTCCACCCAGTCCACTTTCCCGCTAGTAGTTGTATAACTGATGGCATCTCTGGTTTCTCCAGGTCTGTAGAAGTAAAAGGAAGAATGACTCTTTATGTCTGTAAGAGTGTAGAATACTTCCTATCTGTCATAGCCACGTTGGCCACGCCCCTGTCTCCTGGTGTCTGCCTGTCATAGCCACGTTGGCCACGCCCCTGTCTCCTGGTGTCTGTCTGTTATAGCCACGTTGGCCACGCCCCTGTCTCCTGGTGTCTGCCTGTCATAGCCACGTTGGCCACGCCCCTGTCTCCTGGTGTCTGTCTGTCATAGCCACGTTGGCCACGCCCCTGTCTCCTGGTGTCTGTCTGTCATAGCCAGGTTGGCCACACCCCTGTCTCCTGGTGTCCTTGTTGTAGCTATGTTGGCCACGCCCCTGTCTCCTGGTGTCCGTCTGTCGTAGCCACGTTGGCCACGCCCCTGTCTCCGGGTATCTGTTTGTTGTAGCTACGTTGGCCACGCCCCTGTCTCCTGGTGTCTGTCTGTCATAGCCACGTTGGCCACGCCCCTGTCTCCTGGTGTCCTTGTTGTAGCTATGTTGGCCACGCCCCTGTCTCCTGGTGTCTGTCTGTCATAGCCACGTTGGCCACGCCCCTGTCTCCTGGTGTCCTTGTTGTAGCTATGTTGGCCACGCCCCTGTCTCCTGGTGTCTGTCTGTCTTAGCTACGTTGGCCACGCCCCTGTCTCCTGGTGTCTGTCTGTCTTAGCCACTGTCTCCTGGATTTTTACTCTCACACAGAGCATTTGGTTGATGTTATTATCCAGACTGACTCATGTATTGATCGGTATGACAGTGTCATAGTGTCATATGATAGTGTTTTCTGATCCCATGACCTTGGTGTGTGGGAGTTGACCCTGTGACTTTGGTGCTGCTCTACTGAGCTGTCCAGAGTTCTGCTAGTGCATCTAGGAGATGCCCCCCATGTCTCGCTTTCTAGTGTGTTCAGATACCATGTACATCATTTCCATGGCAAGAGATAATGAAGCCTGTTTTAGGGAAAGTAAAGAGAAAATAAGTGTTTCCTCTGCTCTTTATAACAGTATTATTATGGCTGGAGGTTGTCAGGAACAGTGTGTGGTATGTGTGTGGGGCAGGGTTGTCTTTAGTTAGTGTGAACTTCTTAGTATCATTTCTGGCACTAATTTTGTTCCTTGCAGCGGTCAAACAGGTCCAGTGACTCTTCTCAGTGTTTTGGCTTTATGTGAGACTGTCCCCTGTGTGTCCTCACAAACCATACTGAGCGTCAGGGAGACTCTGAACAGCCCTAGACAGCCCTGTTTTGTGGAGTGTGTCTCTGTTGTTTCTGTTTCAGGGAGACAGAGAGAGAGCGGGAGGGAGAGGGAGACAGAGAGAGGGTGAGGGAGAGACAGAGAGGGGGAGAGAGAGAGAGAGGGAGAGGGAGAGAGAGAGAGGGTGAGGGAGAGACAGAGAGGGGGAGAGAGAGAGAGAGGGGGGGGGGGGGGGGAGCTCAGGTTTAGCTGATGGTCTGTGTTCGACTCCCCTGGGTGCTCTGGGTTTGCTGTGTGATGACTCCTCCCAGCCTCCTAGTAACATGAACCATTAGAGCAGTGTGTGTGCAGCTTCAGCTGGGAGAATTTGAAACCAGTACAAGGAGAATTTGTCCAGTGTGTCAAATGTGTCTCCACTCTTCTGCTCTGACGTCACACTATTAAACATTTGAGGGCCTAAAACAACAAGAATGGAAGAGCTGCTTTAATTCAGTGTTTGCCTGATTACATGATAAG
>NC_137512.1:26307500-26312500 GCF_041902795.1 Electrophorus electricus | reverse complement strand
CACTATATAGGCCTAGTGGACAGAAACTTGGGTTAGGGAACTGCTGGTCAGAGCTTGGTGGAGTCGCCTATGACCCACATGAGGAGGAGGAGGAGGAGATAAAGATTTAGTGGCTGTGTTAGCCTTGTTTAAGCTTGAATGTAAAATAATAAATAAGCTTAACAGAAGCCTCCCAGCAACTTCCTCTGAACAGACAGGGCATTAGCAAAGGAGTAAAATGTAGTACATGGTGAAGTACATGGGGTGGTACATGGGGTGGTACATGGTGAAGTATTCATTATAAATGAATGATAACAAGCTTGAAGACATTGGATCCACTCTGAAATGTGGCACTGATGTTGTGTAGCTGCAGGCTGAAACTACGAAATGTGTTTTAATTGTGTGCAGTGCAGTCGGATTTGGCACTAGAACTGCCCATAGGAAAATGGAATATATTGAAATATGTTGATATATTTCAAAATCTAAATAGAATATAATGTTCTATATTTTCAATGCATCACATTTTTGTACTGGTTGACTGAATGTATCGGGAATTGTGGCTGGTCTGTTTAAGGATGGGGTCTATGTGACTCCATCCAAAATCACCATGAAGTGAAGCCTCACCCACACATCTCCACTCAGACCTCCACACCTCCACACACACACCTCCACCCAGACCTCCACCCCTGCTGCAGCTGAACCCTCCTACAACCGTCTCAATGCAATCCACTCTCCTTTTGTAAATGCTGTAGATCTGCAATAAATCAAATCCAAAATCGATATCTGCGTCTGTGTGTGTTGGGGGGGGGGGGTGTGTCACTCAGAGGGTTAGAGTTCGATCTGCTGCACCACTCTCTCCAGCGCTCAAGCGTGTCCACCATCTGCAACTTTCCATGTATAACTTTATATTTAGCAAACGCTCTTGGCCTAGCTACTTACAATCAAGCTTTGTTGTAACTTTGGCAGAACTTGTTGGGTTTAGATTACCAAAAGATTACTGACGTTAATATCTTATTCATTTTTAACAAGTTTGCGCTTCCTTGTTATTTATGGTAAGCAGACAGGCCCGAGGCTGCCTGACCTCAGTGTTAGGGAGGCAGGGCGGTAATACCGGGCCTGACATAAGCGCGCTATGACCGCGACACATTCGTTAGATTTGTCTATTAGTGGTTGTTTCAGCCTTTAATCTATCCCATAGTGATCACAGCGGTCACTTAATTCAGCTTTAACTGAACTTAAAGATCAACCTTGTCAGCATGTACAATGATTAGGCTTTTACGTCTTGACATCATCGAACATATGTTAACATAAATACAAACGCACGAAAATGAGCAAACTCCGCTTCTGGCATGAATTAGTCATTACGTGACTAATCTGGTCTCTTGAACCGGGTGCTTACTTTGTTTTGCACGGTAGCTGCTCGGTTAGGCTCGCTTAGTGGCGCGCGCCGTTTTTCATTCTCTCCAGTTGGGATCTTCAAATTTTTTTTTTGCTCTCGCGCCCTCGATTCTCGAAGTCTACAAGCGAAAGTGGGTGTGTCACGTGAAGCTTCTGCGTGCTCCGAAAAGAGGAAAAACTTTTACTATGAGTGTAGCTCGAGACTCTCGCTAGCGCGACAGTATGGCGATCTGGACTCGCGCAGACAAGCACGGACAGCTGGACTTGCTGTGGCGGGACCGCTGGGTCCGAGTGGCGGCTGAACTCACTCGTGAAACTTTGACTTTGGCGACGGAGGGCGAGCGGAGCGGGTCCACGAGCCTGGAACACAGCTCTGGAGTTCGAAACGGAATGTCGAACGGAAACGAGCCAGGTCTCGCTAGTGGCCGCCAGAACCAGAACGTCAACGTAGACGACCATCACAGCCACGGTCCCGTGAGCCCAACCGGAAGCCCAGCGCGCCGAAGGTTCGGGCAGTTCGACAGCTGCGGCTACAGCAGTCCAGCGTTCGGTCACGAGGACGGCGCTCCGGGCTGCAGCCCCGGCGACGCGGCGGACGCAGTGAGGAAAGTCCGAGTTGTGAAGCAGGAAGCGGGAGGGTTAGGCATCAGTATCAAGGGAGGGCGAGAGAACCGAATGCCCATCCTCATCTCTAAGATCTTTCCCGGCCTGGCCGCTGATCAGAGTCGAGCTCTGCGGGTTGGAGACGCTGTCCTGTCGGTTAATGGCAACGACCTCCGCGAAGCCACGCACGATGAGGCGGTGCAAGCGCTTAAGAAGGCCGGAAAGGAGGTTGTGCTTGAGGGTGAGTTTGAACGCCACCGCGGGGATTCCGTGGGGCCCCTGCTCTGGACTACTGCACGCGGTGGGTGAGGCGAGAATCGCGTGGCCCCGTGCACACGGGAAACATTGAACGCGTTTCACAGTGTAATAGTACAACGGAACGTCCAGTGGGGAAAGCAAAAGCGGTTCTTTTCCTTTCGCTTCAGCGCGCCTTCACTGCAGGCTTTCGCAGTATTTCCAGAGTGTCGGTGGTGTGTGAGTGTGGGGAGGTGGAGCTGACGTGCTTTTCTGAGTTATGTGGTGACTGGATTCCGTTCAGAGCGCGCCGGTGATCACAGCCTCTCTGAGCGAGACGACTTGGCCCTGGGTCACCAGTTCGACCAGTCAGTATTGATGAGAGTGGCACACAATCTGTGGGGCTCCTGTTTTTGCAAGAACCCTCAGACTGGCGGAAGTAGGGTCCCAGTCGGACACCAGTTCTTGACAGCTATGTTTAACTGGAAGTTGTTGTATCTGGTGAGTTGTTTGTATGTGGAATTCCCCACAAGCTCTTGGTGACTTTACAACTCACAACTTAATCAGAGACAAATGGGGTTCCGGCTTGTATTTGAGGACCCATGCGAAGGCCCGATTTGGGGAGTTTCTTACACTTATGGTATTTAGCAGATGCACTTATAGTTGTTTAACAGATCTGGCCTCTGTTAGTGGGTTTGGTCACCCCTAACAGCCTCGTTCCCACTGTGGGGCCGAGCGAGTTTGGACTGTGTAACCGTTGCAGACACATTTTTACATCAACACTGTTCAGCATGGAATGCTTACATTAACTAGTCCCTAATGCCTAACCATGCCAGAGCTACAGAACTGTTCAGGTGACATGCTTTAATGATGCAGTGATTGGCTGATTGGTTTTAAGCCTCTTCTAGTTGCCTTCTCTTGTAGTCAATGTTCAGCGTTTGATAGTGTTTTGGGCTATTTTACACAAAAAAAAACCTAAAATAGTACAATCAACTTCAAATTATCCATCTTGTCAGACAATATGGAACAGAACGGCCTTAAGGACCTGTGTGGCTCTACGGTAGAGAGAAGCTGAACCTGGTCGGGTCTTGTATCTGACAGCTCCTCTGTTACTCTGTAAAAGGAACCTGAACAACTTGCTGAAGAATAATCCATACGAACAGCACATTGGCATATTTACAGATGTGTGATGAAAGCAAGCCCATGTTAAACACCTCATGGCATTTCCTGTTTGATGTCTGAAATCATGAACCATCCAGCTTTCACTCTGTTTTTTATGAAGCTTTTGTCATGTGTTGCTTTGGCCAGTGAATGTTTGGTTGCTTTTATGTTGCTTTTAGTGTTAGTCATCATTATATCAAAAGCACAGCTGTGGTATTGTGCAGAGTTAAAAACATTCAAATGAAAGCAAAGATTGGAGAATGAGACTAGCTGAGCTCAGAGCACACTCAGACCTGCACTGAAGACATGGCCTCTGTGTTGTCCAGTTTAACACTGAAGACATGGCCTCTGTGTTGTCCAGTTTAACACTGAAGACATGGCCTCTGTGTTGTCCAGTTTAACACTGAAGACATGGCCTCTGTGTTGTCCAGTTTAACACTGAAGACATGGCCTCTGTGTTGTCCAGTTTAACACTGAAGACATGGCCTCTGTGTTGTCCAGTTTAACACTGAAGACATGGCCTCTGTGTTGTCCAGTTTAACACTGCGCAGTGACACAAGGGCAGTTATTCATGCCCACCCTGTGCCCGGTGCTTCCTTCCTTCTGACTGGGCTCTCAGAACTCGCTGCCATGCTGGTAGAGGGCCTCCCCAGCGCAGGCCATGCCTACAGCTCCTTCTCACACCCAAACGTCTCATGTCTTGTCTGGTTTTGTTTGTTATAACTTTTTTTTTTTTAACCCATGAAGTAGTCTGAAGGCGAGGTCTTTAGCAGAGTGTGCTGCAGTGAACAGGCATAGCTGCTGAATTCTTGGTTCATGTCTAATGAGGAACAGGCAGGTTCATCAGGCTCCAGTGTGGAGATCATGTATCTTCTGCCCTGTGTGCTGGACTAAATCACTGCAGACCCTCCGGCCTCCAACAGAGACCTGTACCTGTAGTGTACCTGTACCTTTACTGTACATGTACCTGTACTTTACGTGTACCTTTCCTGTGCTGTAGTGCAGGAGGACTGAGGGGAATAAAGTTGGAAGGACACTGCTGAACTGCTGAAGAGTTTGCACTGCTTGCACTGATGGGTTTGTTTTGGCTGTGTCTGAAACTCCTTAGACTGCTCACTCCAAACTGCTGCATTTAGAAGTATTTGTCAGGTTTTGTTTTTGATGCGGAGTGCACTGAGGTGATGTTTTATTTGCTTCAGTGGAGTGGCTGTGATTGTATCTGCTCGCCTTCAATTGTGACCTTTGATTGCTCACCCACACACTGAGCCCCTCTCTAATTTTAAAATTGGGCTGAGCTGAATAACACCCGTAATGAGCAGAACAGCAGAGGGACATAGAGGCTCCACAGTTGCTCAAGTAATAGCTAGCATTAACTGCATATACAGTGTGTGGTAGGAATGCTTTTATTTTGTTGTCTCATCTGGATTTTTGTTTATTGTAGCAGCTTGGTTTGGTCTTGCGGTTGCTTATTCTAGTTACTATCTTAATATCTGACTATTTTTATGATTTATTGTTGTAGTTATTATCTTTGTTTTCAATGTTCTTAGTATGATGATAATTGTGGGAATCTGATCTTTGCTGAATTTTACTGCATGTTTCACTGGGTTTATATATTTGTGTGTGTG
>NC_137512.1:26257500-26305000 GCF_041902795.1 Electrophorus electricus | reverse complement strand
ATATCGGTGATGACGTCCATGTTCTGTAGCAGAGCAGGTTCAGCAGAGCTTAGGCTCACTTGTTATTAATATTAAAGTGTTGAATTTCATAAGATGCAAAAAACATGAGCTACATGACAGCAGCGTTACATATTGGCCATCTGCTTCTGTGCTACCTGTTCTAATGCACATTATAATGCCCTTATGATACACGGTATAATGCACATTATAATGCCCTTATAATACCCATACTGGTTGAACCCTAATAGTCGCATATAAATATTGTGGTCCAGAATGTCAGAACTTTGGTGAATTTTGTAGTTGACGGTCATGTTCAGCTGTGGAACCACAGTAACTCACTTCTTTCACACTCACTGTGGTAAAAGTGTTCTCAGAACCGACCCGTGCAGGGCAGTGACTGGACAGGTGTGTCAGACCTTCAGGAGAGTGGTGTGTGTGTGTGTGTGTGTGTGTGTGTGTGTGTGTGTGTGTGTGTGTGTGTGTGTGTGTGTGTGTGTGTGTGTGTGTGTGTGTGTGTGTGTGTGTGTGTGTGTGTGTTCGTTCCACAGTGCGATACGTTAGGGAGGTGTCTCCCCTCTTCAGGAAGCCCCCTGTCCTGGCAGAGCTGCCATGGGAAAGCAGTGTGGAGGACTGGAGCAGAACCTCCGCTGGACGGAACCGGAAGGTCCTTCCTCTCAAGATGAGTTTTATCTGCAGAAACATCACCATGCCGGACCTGGAGAACAGGTGTGTGTGTGTGTGTGTGTGTGTGTGTGTGTGTGTGTGTGTGTGTGTGTGTGTGTGTGTGTGTGTGTGTGTGTGTGTGTGAGTGTGTGAGTGTGTGTGTGAGTGTGTGAGTGTGTGTGTGTGTGTACATGCGTGTGAAGGTTTTAGATTCTTCAGAGTAGGCATCCTTTACTTTGACGTCAGCTCTGCAGTGTGTGTGTGTATCCAGGCTGTTGGAGCTTCACTCCCCTGATGGGCAGAATGTTGTAGTCCTGCGCTGTAAGGATGGACCCACTGCACATTCCTGGTTCACGGCCATACACACAAACGTGGCCGCCCTGCTGCCACAAACGCTCACAGACCTCAATGCCTACCTGAGCTCCCCCAGCACCAACACACACACACAGCTCAACCACATCGGCTGGCTGGCCGAGCAGGTACAGCCCTATTTATACTCACACACACACATAAAGCTCAAACACATTGATTAGCAGGGCAGGTACAGCCCGATACACCAACTGGCAGACTGAGAAGGTACACACACTGTTTAATATGGATATTTACCTGTAGGCTTAGTCTTAGACTCCAGTTTAGTTCTGTTCTGCTGATGCAGAGTTGAGGAAAGTGGGCACAGGAAATGCTGAGAAACAGGAAGCCAAAGCTGGGTTATGGTTAACTGCTTCCAGAGGTCCCACTGCTTAGAAACAGGAAACCACAGCTGTTTTTGTGTAAAGTACTTCCTGAGGTCACACTACTCACTACACATATGCTGGAACCCAGAGTGTGCGACAGATGAGGCTGCCTTCTCATAAAAACATGTTTACACTCTTGCTTATTTTGATCAATGTTTAGCTTCCTCTTGATGGTGGGCGGCACCAATATAAACCGGTTGTCATGGCGCTGACTGAGAAAGACATCCTGCTGTTCGAATCGGTGCCATGGACGCGTGAGGCCTGGAACACACCCCTCATGACACACCCCCTCCTTGCCACCAGGTACCACCCACAGCTGTCGCAGACCCCGCCCCCTGCACTCTCGCAGACCCCGCCCCTGGTACTCTGATGATGATGATGATGATGATGATTAGTAGTAGTAGTAATTGTATTTATACACAGGATAAGATGTAAAAATATTCCATGCCAATCCATTTTAGGATATGTTAATCTTATTTTCAAAAAATGTAAAAAATAACAATAATTATTTGCAATCTGATGATGATGATGATGATGATGATGGTGGTAATAATAATAATAATAGTAATAATAATTATTAATATAAATATAGTAGTAATAATAATAATAATAATAATAATAATATCTGTTTGATGAAGAGCAGCTGATTACTGGACTACAAAAGGCAATGTTGCCATCCTCCCTCCATCTCTCGCTCCTTAGGCTTGTCCACTCGGGCAGTACTCAGACATCCCCCTCATTAGGAGTGGATCTGGTGTTTGCGACGCGTACAGGTACAAACCGCGGTGTGGAGTCTCATGTGTTCCGTGTGGAGACACACTGGGACTTGTCGTCATGGACACGGGCCCTCGTGCAGGGAGGACATGCTGCTGCTGAACTCATCAAGGAGGTTTCCATAGGTACACACGCCTGGGGGGTTGGAGTGTGTGTTGCGGCTGGGGGTGTGTGTGGGGTGGTGGCTTTTGACTCCTTAAAATATTTAACAGAAAATCAGATTTCTTCAATAAAACAAATTGTTTGACAAACAGCTAAAATTATACAATTTCTGAGACATTCTGGATGTTTGTAAGAGAAATTGTGGTGTGTTTGGGGAAGAAGGTACTGAACATGGAAAGAGGAACAAGGATCAGCGGACAGTCTTCACATATCTCTCTGTACTTCCCTTAGTAATTCTCACTCACACTCTTACACACACATCACATACATAAAAACAAAACCACACACGAGACATTCAAATGCATACAAAACAACTCACAGGTCCTGTTGTGTTCTGTTCTATTGGCTGCATATGTGGTGGGTGGGTGGGTGGGTGTGTGTGTGTGTGTGTGTGTGTTCTGTGGTATGGGTGGGTAGGGGTGTGTTCTGTGCTATAGGTGTGTGTGCATTTCTGTGCTATAGGCTGTGTGTGTGTGTGTGTGTGTTCTGTTCTATAGGTTGTGTGTTGAACAGGCAGGATGTGCATCTGCTCCTGCACTATGATCGGGGATTCACTGTGATGCGGGTCCATCGGGACCCTGCAGTGGGCGCTCTGCTATTCCACTATCCTTTTGAGAAGCTGAAGATGTCTGCAGATGATGGCATCCGTAACCTGTACCTTGACTTCGGGGGTCCGGAGGGAGAACTGGTACTGTAATAACAAACAGCTGACAGTGTCTGAGATGGTGTGTGTTTGATGCTGCTTGACGGTGTCTGTGTTGGTGACTGTTGGTGGGTGTTTTGATAGTTTCTGTGTTGGCAAGTATGTTTGTTTGGTGTCTGTGTTGGTGGATCTTTTGATGTTGTTTGATGGTGTCTTTGGTGGGTGTTTAATGGTACTTGATGGTGTTGGCGGGTGTTTTTGTTGACAGTTTTTTAATGGTATTTGACATTGTGTCTGTGTTGACAGGTGTTTGATCTGCACTCCAGCCCAAAGCCACTGGTGTTTGTTCTACACTCCTTCCTCTCAGCCAAGCTCACCCGGATGGGCCTGCTCACGTGAACCCACGTGAACCAGAGCACAAATGAGGAGCACACAGAGGGCTGGTGCAGAAATATTCCTCATTTTACACTCATTTAATGGAATATTATAGCAGAGTATTTAAGTGGTTTTCTTTCTTTGTCATTTGCGTGCACTTTTTTATAACTGTGAGCACAAACGTATGAATGCTTTTCCTTTGTCTTTGTTATTGCATAATCTGTCTCATGTTGGGTGTGTGTGTTTTGGTGAGATGTCCTGTAGTGCTCTTAAGTGTGTTGGTAATATTTCAGGATAACCACATGTGCCTTTTCATATTTAGTTAATAAATAAAATGTTCTTTTTTATCCATGGACATTATAGGGAAACTCTGCAGAAAGTGTAGAGCTGAACTATTTTGTGTATGTGCACGCGTGCGTGCCAGTATAGTCGTGTGTATGTGTGTGTGTGTGTGTGTGTGTGTATAAAGTCTCATATGCCCTAAGACACTTTGCATCTCTGAGTGTGTGATGGTTAGAGGGGTGTGGGGCGGGGCATGACTAAAACCCCTAATGCCACCCCCCCCCAACTGACCCAGGACATCTCTACCCCCTATCTGACCCAGAACATCTCCCCATGACTGCCCCAGGGCATCTCCACCCCCCATCACTTCCTGAGGGTATCTCTAGGCCCCAGCTGGAGCAACATTTCTCAGCCCAGGTCACGGGAACCCTGACAGTCACGTGACGGGGGTGGGACAGCAGAACTGTCAGAGGTCCCTGAGCTCTGGACTGGGAAAGCCTGCCCCCTAGTGTCTTATTAATCACAGTTGCTCGTTAGTGCCATGTGCCTATGACTAGGTGTAGAGTTAGGACTTTTTTCAGAGGGTTCATTAAAAAAGCCTTTTAGATACTCAAAGCTTCTTTCATTCCAGTTGTTTGATGAAGGCTGTGTGTTTAAAGCCATTGTAAAGCTCTGTGTTATAAAGAAGAGTTGGACCAGTTAAGCCCAGTCTTGCCCTCCATCTGCAACTAAATTAGGTTTTACTCTTACACTGTCCTCTTGTGGCCAGGAGAGTCAGACGTGGTGAGAAGGCTTTCACTGCAGTGTGGGCAACATTTACACCACTAAGAAAATTGGCTTCCAGAGCGTTCTGTCAATTTTGAGTGACACATGCAAATATTGGCAAACAGTGCCGCTAACTTCTTTAAAGATTGTGTTAGAAATTGTGGTCTATATTCATTACTTTGCATAAGATCTGACGCACCCAATTTTTCTCAAGGGGTCAAAGGGTCATGTCCATGTGATTTCAAGTTTCCTCAAATATTTTGGTTGTATCCTGCAGAGAATTAGGTCTATCTAACTTGACTGCTTTTAAAAACAAGGGTTGTAAACAAATGTTTTAGATATTGGCCTGTACAGCTTTTCTAAGTACCTTGTTTTTCTGGACCGTAATGTAGTAGGAAGGTGAGGAGGTGTGTTGGCCCTGTGTGGTACTGTGCTCATGTTCACACACAGAGATTCTCTGTGCTCGGTAGCTGCAGGAGGTCAGTGTAGGAGTGGCACTAACATGACTATAGGTTCAGGGACTCTCGTTCGCTCTCCTGTTCCCCGTCACTCCATGACAGTGGCCCTGTCTGGGTCATGCTTTGGTCAGCGCCACCAGTCGCCCTCCTGTTAGCCATGAAGGGGTCATCAGTTCTCTGACTACCCACCACTTAGATCAGAGATGCTTAGACTATGAAAGTAATGCATATTTGTATCCATCTGTTCTTGAAACCATGAATGGTCATTATCATTTATCTTTTATTGTTACTTTAGTCAGTTGTTTGTTTTGTGTTACTGGCTGAACTATTGTTACGGATGCTAGATTTTTTTTTTAAAGAGAAAAGGGTTTTGCACCAAAGTTTTGTACATGTTGCAACTTGCGTTCACGCAATCATATTATGCAAAAGCAGAAGCTGGAATGACAGCATGGGGCTAAGCACTGCTTCTGTACGATTTATATGCAAACCACGTAAGATACTCAACATATTCCTTTATTAAGAGCAACACTTTTAATATGTAACTGTACAGCCAATTAATTAAAACAAATAAATCTAAATGTCGTGGGTTTTTTTTTTTTTTTTTTTTTTTAAATAAATACTAGGTGTACATTAATATTAGCAGTAAACCGTTTAATATCTGAGTGTAGAGGGCATATCCTGCCTCTGCGGTGGTGGCCGCTAGGTGGCAGCACGTCCCCGCGCTCTGGGCCTGTGCGTTTCGACGTCCGGGTGAGCCGCTATATGGACGTCTGTGGTCCGCCTGCCTGCTGATGAACAGTCCGCTGTCATTGTGTGAGAGTAACAACCTTCATCGCGGAGGGATTCCTCGGGCCTCGAACAAGAGGTGTGGAAGCATAAGGACTCGAAAGAGTCCGAGACTGGAGGGAAATAGAAAGAACGTGAGATGAAATGACAACGTCAACATTACAGGTAACCATTAAACGAGTCGGGTCGCACGCTGAGCTAACGCGGCTAGCTAGGCTAGGCGCTGCTAACGCTGCTAAGCCAGCTAGCTAGGCTAACGCTAGCAGTGTCCAACACGTCCTAACGATGGACAAACACTTATGACCTGAAGATCTTTGTTCATTTGGTATCCTGCAGAATGGTCGAAAATAATAGATTAACAAACGCGGTAGCGACCATTCGGTATTCTAGGAACAGCACTTATTTTACTGTTATAACTGGGGTTTACAATCTACCGTAGACGACCGCTTGTTTAATCAATATGTATTTATATAGGGTTAGTGGTTTTACAGCAGACGCTGACACAGAGCAGTGTAACGTTATAACTGGGGTTTACAGGTCAGCGTAGTCGTCAGCTGGTGTACCGTTATAACCGTTATATATGCCAGAAGTCAGATGTTTTGCCCGAGGAACTGCTTTAAGCTGCAGTGTCCTTCGGCTTTGACTGAATATGCGGTTGACGGGGGGCTTGTGGAGTCGTAGTACGTCTCTGTGACTTATGGAAGGTTTTAAGGAGAATAAACTACAGCTAAATCACACTGGCAGCAGGTCGGGTCTCTGGACTTACGCAGGTAGAGCAGTCAGTGGTTGGTTTGGCATGTTTGTTCTGAAACCCCTCCCCTGCCCTCAGAAAGCGATCGACCTGGTCACCAAAGCTACAGAAGAGGACAAGGCGAGGAACTATGAGGAGGCTTTGAGACTGTACCAGCATGCGGTCGAGTACTTCCTGCACGCTATAAAGTGTAAGTGGAGAAACTGCATTGTGTATTTTTGTCTGTTTTTCTCCCAGCTGACTGGTTTTCTTGAAGTGGAGCCAGTCACTCCCACCATCAGTGGAAGTGTGGAAGAAACCCCCTTAGTTGAGGAGATGCAGGTGTCGTTAGTCACAACACATGGCGGATCCCCTCTCAGTCTTGTGGTCAATATCTTGGTTTGTCTGGTCTCAGCTGAGACACAGCGTGGTGTTTAAATACAGTACAATGGGACGGGAGGATGGGCGCGTCCACAGAAGGGTGAGAGTCTTCTTTCCTTGCAGATGAGGCTCACAGTGACAAGGCCAAGGAAAGCATCCGTGGGAAGTGTATGCAGTACCTGGACCGTGCCGAGAAACTGAAGGACTACCTGAAGAACAAGGACAAGCAGGGCAAGAAGCCTGTGAAGGAGGCGCAGAGCAATGACAAGTACCGCCCCGCCCACTCTCTCCTCTACATATGTCCTCAGGGAGGGGAGGTCTTGGGTGGAATCCTAATGACCACCATGTTTCTTCCAGGAGTGACAGTGACAGTGAGGGAGAGAACCCAGAGAAGAAAAAACTACAGGAGCATTTGATGGGTAGGAGTGTGTGCGCCTGAGCCTGTGCGTGTGCGTGGAGGAGAGAATGAATGAGAATCAATTTCCCAAGTGTGTCACATTTGATTGACCCATTGAAAAATATTTGGTTGCTGGTTTCCAAATGCGATAAATGATGTATGTTCAGTAATGTTGTGTGTGCCCATACGTGGTGTACCGTGCCTCCAAGTAGTATTCAACCCCCTGCAGATTTTGCAAATTCAACAAGTTGCGAATAATTTAGAGCCTTCAGGAGTAGCATTTAACAGATGCCTAAATATTACAAACAAAAAGTACAAGTTGCTCAATTAAATTATAATACATTTTAAACATAAAAATTAGGTTAAATTTATTATTCAACCCCAAGGTTTAATATTTTGTGGAACAACCCTTGTTTGCAATTACAGCTATTAATCGTTTTTTATTAAGACCTGATCAGGCCAGCACAGGTCTGTAGAGTAATCTTGGCCCACTCCTCCATGCAGATCTTTTCCAAGTTGTCTAGGTTCTTTGGCCATCTCTTGTGGACTTTGATCTTGAGCTCCTTCCACAAGGTTTTTGGCCAAAATTTCCAGGTAGGATGTGCTATCCATCTTGTGGATGCGGACGAGATGGCTGGGCCCCTTGGCTGAGAAGCAGCCCCACAGCATGATGTTACCACCACCATGCTTGACTGTATGGTATTCTTGGGGTTGTATGCAGTGCCATCCTCTCTCCAAACACCCTGGGTGTGGTTGGCACCAAAGACCTCGATCTTGGTCTCATCAGACCAGAGAACCTTGAACCAGTCTGCCACAGAGTCCTCCAAGTGATCATGAGCAAACTGTAGACAGGCCTTGACAGGATGCTTTGAAAGTAAAGGTACCTTACGGGCTCGCCTGGAAAGGAGACCATTGCGGTGGAGTACGGTACTTGTGGTATTTATTGAAACCAATGTCCCCACCACTAGGAGATCTTTCTGGAGCTCCCTCCTTGTTGACCTTGGGTCATGCCTTGACCGTTCCGACAAGCCTGGCCTCAGCACAGAAGGAAACTTTGAAAGGCTGTCCAGGCCGTGAAAGGTTAACAGTAGTTCCATAAGCCTTCCACTTCCGATGCTCCCAATGGTGGAGACAGGTAGGCCCAACTCCTTGGAAAGGGTTTTGTACCCCTTGCCAGCCATGTGACCCTCCACAACTTTGTCTCTGATGGCCTTGGAATGCTCCGTAGTCTTTCCCATGTTGACTATTTATGAGTGCTGTTCACTTGTTTGGGGAGGGGCTTTTATAGTCAGAAAAGGTGGGGAAAAACAAAATTAATCCAAGCATGTGAAGCTCATTGTTCTTAATACTTCAGTTACTTCTTAATACCTGAGGGAATCAAACAGTTGTTTGAGGGGTTGAATAATAATTGGCCCTTTTGGTAAACTTTGCAAAATGTAAAAAAAATAAAATAAATAATAATTCTTTTTTGCTGCAGTGGAATTCACATGTCCAGGCCCATCTACAGTCCAAATTTCACAATGCTAAGTTAACTCCAAATGTGTAAACCTGCAGAATCTGCAGGGGTTGAATACTACTTGGAGGCACTGTATGTTCATGCATTGTGTATGTTCTGTAATGTTGTGTATGTTTATGTTTTGTGTGTGTGTTCTGGCAGGTGACTAGCTGATGGTCATGTGTTTGGGGGGGCATAGATGGGCTTCATTGTGTTGACTGCAACTGTGGCTAGAGAGGACCAAGGAAAACGGTGCTTCTGTGATGTCACTGTGTCGGTGTGTTGCAGGTGCTATTGTCATGGAGAAGCCCAATGTCAGCTGGAATGATGTAGCAGGGCTGGAAGGAGCCAAAGAGGCTTTGAAGGAGGCTGTAATTCTGCCTATTAAATTCCCTCACCTATTCACAGGTAGTGTGTGTGTGTGATTCCCTCACCTGTTCACAGGTTTTGTGTGTGTGTGAGTGAGATTCCCTCTGTACAGGGATCTGGTGTAGAGATTTCAGTAGTTGTTCAGTGTGTGTTGCATGTTCCAGGGAAACGTACTCCGTGGAGAGGCATTCTGCTGTTCGGACCTCCTGGAACAGGGAAGTCGTACCTGGCCAAGGCCGTGGCCACAGAGGCCAACAACTCCACCTTCTTCTCTGTGTCCTCCTCAGACCTCATGTCCAAGTGGCTTGGAGAGAGTGAGAAGTGAGACCTCACTGCTGTCTGTGTGTGTGTGTGTGTGTGTGTGTGTGTGTGTGTGTGTGTGTATATACACACACACACAATAAAGTCTGCTCTCTTCCCCCATGCAATCCAGCTCTGTCAGTGTTGTCATCTGTAGGAACCCCCACCCACCCTCCCAGCTCAGCACTAGATGATCTCTCTCTCTCTCTCTCAGGCTGGTGCGTAATCTGTTTGAACTCGCTCGGCTGCGTAAGCCCTCCATCATCTTCATAGATGAAGTGGACTCGCTGTGCGGCTCCCGGAGTGAGAACGAGAGTGAGGCAGCACGCAGGATCAAGACAGAGTTCCTAGTGCAGATGCAGGGTGGGTGCAGGAGGTGGAGAGGTGTGGGTGGTGTTACGGGGGAGAGGGTGGTATCTAGCTGAACAGTGTCTCTCGGTTCCACTTCTGGCAGGTGTTGGGAATAACAATGATAAAATCCTCGTTCTGGGGGCCACTAACATCCCCTGGGTCCTCGACGCTGCTATTCGGAGAAGGTCTGTACATGTAGTGTGTGTGTGTAGTGTGTGTGTGTGTGTGTAGTGACTCCCCGCTGTGCTGTAGGTTTGAGAAGCGCATCTACATCCCCCTCCCAGACGAGCCGGCGCGAGCTGCCATGTTCCGTCTGCACCTGGGGAACACGCCCCACAGCCTGTGTGAGGCTGACCTGCGCCAGCTGGCACGCAGCACAGACGGGTACTCCGGCGCCGACATCAGCATCATCGTCAGAGACGCACTGATGCAGCCTGTCCGCAAAGTGCAGTCGGCCACACACTTCAAGAAGGTAGCATGTGCACGCGCACACACACACACACACACACACACACACACACTGCAGTAACTACAGGACATGTTCTATCTGTACAGGGTCTTAACCCTAATCCTCTAATCACATGGTAATGCAGGTGTGTAATGGAGAGTTAGCAGAGCTCCCCCGATCCCGACAGATCCTAAAGGCTCTTAAATGTGATACGTGTGTGAGAGTGAGACTGCAATCCTAATAAAATGAAAACAAGGGAAGCTCCAACTGTTGTGTGGCTCCATGGTATCGTGTTGCCATAACGATAGTTTCTGCTGTGGCACCTTGGCAGGTGCGAGGACCTTCTCGCAGTAACCCATCAGTAATGGTTGATGACCTCCTGACCCCCTGCTCCCCTGGTGACCCTGCTGCCATGGAGATGACCTGGATGGATGTGCCTGGTGACAAGCTCCTGGAGCCCATAGTGTGTATGGTAAGACACACTCGTAATATACACCACAGTAGTCCATAATTACACCAGGTTTACATAAGTCTTCCCTTCTTTCACTGTGTGTGTGTGCGCGCGCACAGGCTGACATGCTGCGTTCATTGTCCACCACTCGGCCTACGGTGAACGCTGAAGACTTACTGAAGGTGAAGAAGTTTACGGAGGACTTTGGACAGGAAGGCTGAGTGTCGGACCTGCCCACTCATCCTCCCCAAGCTCCTCCCCCCTAAAACTCCACCTCCTTCAGCCCTTAATCTGGACTGTCCAGTCCTCCGTCCTGCCCCGCCCCGCTCCAGATAACACTACTCTCCCCTGGTCCCGCCTGGACTGCCTGCTCTGGAGGGAGGTGTAGTGGTGACGTCAGGGCCGTCTGACTGGAAGGCTTCGGAAGGGCCTCGCAGGCCTCTCGTGCTGTAGGACAGTGCATTTGTACTCTCACCCTGTGTTTGTGCACGTGTGTGAATGTTTAACTGTAGCCCTGCTGACCAGCAAGGGCAACGTAGCTGCACCCCTCTTCAGTGCCCCCATCTGGTAAAGCTCAGTATTACATGTTTATTTTCCTATTCTGACTGTTTACCCACTAAACTCCCGTTACCTTCATGACTAATGCATCACTACCGTTGCTTCTCTTCACCTGCTGGCTTTCAGTACATGTCCATGAACTATTCGAGAGGCCCAACAGCCTCTGTAATCCCCTTTTAATGAAGACCGTTGTGAATGACTAGAGCAGCGCCAAGTTCTCCTGGTTCTGACAGCAGCGTTTCTGTTTGGGTAGTCATTTGGTCTTTGTACATGTAGATGTCAAGGTGGGACGCTGTTGTTGGTCATGGTTGCCACGGGGACTGCACAGCTGTCTTCTGTTATGACTACCAAGTTTGCCTGAATTAATTAAATCTGAATTGTAAAAGAAATGACAGTAGCAACTTATTCTGTTTTCATCCATTTCAAAAGCAGGACCTTTGAGCTGAACTAATTGAAACTAAACTCATGTGGATCGTGTTGAGGGACAGATTCACATTTACTGTTTGTTTATTCACCCACTTCAAAACTAAAAAGGTTTTACATTTTCTCAAAAAAAAAGAAGCACAAATTGTAAAAATTGTAAAAAATTACACGCATGGAATAAATCATACATGTATGCACATCTGAGCACTGTTGAATACACATGCATGCACCCCCACCCAGTGTAGTCCTCACCGTTCAGTTCTGTTCCAGCTCTAACACACCCATGCCAGGTAATGCGTGTCGTAGTCCATGTAACTAACGTCAGCGCAGTCGGACGCTGAGTCCAGAATAACTGTTCTAGGGGTGGTGCTGAACACAGAGTCTGGGCCAGGTGTCACTTCACTTTTGAGTTGTTTGCAAGACTAAGATGCAACTGATCTGCCCCCTTTGCTTCGTTTTGATTGGCTCTCGCTTGCAGGCCCCGTCCGTTTTGATTGGCTTTCGATTGCAGGCCCTGCCCGTTTGTTTCGATGGTGTGGAAATGTGGGCATGAGCTCTGGCTCACATGCTGTGAAGAAATATGAGTGAGCACTGAAATCCTCGCAAACTCCCACCCCTCCCACAAAACACCCTCTACTTACGTAATGGCTTCTCTTTGAAGTAGGAGCTTTCCAGACAATCGACAGCAGACGCCCTGCCACACACACAAACACTTTACATTTAAAGGGTTAACGGGTTACAAATGAAACAGTTGATAAGCACCAGTGTGTGTTGTGTGCTCGTGCTAACCTGCGCTGGGGGTTGTACATAAAGAGTAGGTTTAGGAGGCGGAGCCCAGCCTCTGACAGCCAGGTGAACTTGTTCTTCAGGTTGTTGTAGGGCTGCTTCCGCAGACTGTACTGACCAGACAGAGGCAGGCGAGAGAAACCCTACACACACAAAATCCAGCAAAAAAAAACAAAAAAAAAAAGTTACAAAATATTGTGCCAAAGCGCTGTCAGAGATGTACTTATGTGGTAAATAAAGGTGTTTGTTCAGTGCATACGGGCCAGATGTTGTCGTTGGGCGTGCCCAGGAGCTGCACAATCAGGTCAAGCTGCTGCACTTCAGAGCTACCAGGCAGCAAGGGCTTATGGGCTAGAAGCTCCGCCAGGACACACCCCACTGCCCTACACACACACACGCACACATACACACGCGCGCACACACACACACACACACACACGTATACACACACGTGTATATACACGCGCACACACACACACACACACACGTGTATATACACGCGCACACACACACACACACGTGTATATACACGCGCACACACACACACACACACGTGTATATACACGCGCGCACACACACACACACACGTGTATATACACGCGCGCACACACACACACACACGTGTATATACACGCGCGCACACACACACACACGTGTATATACACGCGCACACACACACACACGTGTATATACACGCGCACACACACACGTGTATATACGCGCGCACACACACACACACACACGTGTATATACGCGCGCACACACACACACGTGTATATACGCGCGCACACACACACGTGTATATACGCGCGCACACACACACGTGTATATACGCGCGCACACACACACACACACGTGTATATACGCGCGCACACAGTGTATATACACGCGCACACACACAGTGTATATACACGCGCACACACACACGTGTATATACACGCGCACACACACACGTGTATATACACGCGCACACACACACACGTGTATATACACGCGCACACACACACACGTGTATATACACGCGCACACACACACACGTGTATATACACGCGCACACACACACACGTGTATATACACGCGCACACACACACACGTGTATATACACGCGCACACACACACGTGTATATACACGCGCACACACACACGTGTATATACACGCGCACACACACACACACGTGTACACGCGCACACACACACACGTGTATATACACGCGCACACACACACACGTGTATATACACGCGCACACACACACACGTGTATATACACGCGCACACACACACACACACGTGTATATACGCGCGCACACACACACACACGTGTATATACGCGCACACACACACACACACGTGTATATACGCGCACACACACACACACACGTGTATATACGCGCGCACACACACGTGTATATACGCGCGCGCACACACGTGTATATACGCGCGCGCACACACACACACACACGTGTATATACGCGCGCACACACACACACACGTGTATATACGCGCGCACACACACACACGTGTATATACGCGCGCACACACGTGTATATACGCGCGCACACACGTGTATATACGCGCGCACACACACACACGTGTATATACGCGCGCACACACACACACACGTGTATATACGCGCGCACACACACACACGTGTATATACGCGCGCACACACACACACGTGTATATACGCGCGCACACACACACACGTGTATATACGCGCGCACACACACACACACGTGTATATACGCGCGCACACACACACACGTGTATATACGCGCGCACACACGTGTATATACGCGCGCACACACGTGTATATACGCGCGCACACACGTGTATATACGCGCGCACACACGTGTATATACGCGCGCACACACGTGTATATACGCGCGCACACACACACACACGTGTATATACGCGCGCACACACACACACGTGTATATACGCGCGCACACACACACGTGTATATACGCGCGCACACACACGTGTATATACGCGCGCACACACACACACGTGTATATACGCGCGCGCACACACACACACGTGTATATACGCGCGCGCACACACACACACGTGTATATACGCGCGCACACACACACACGTGTATATACGCGCGCACACACACACACACGTATATACGCGCGCACACACACACACACGTGTATATACGCGCGCACACACACGTGTATATACGCGCGCACACACACGTGTATATACGCGCGCACACACACGTGTATATACGCGCGCACACACAGACACACGTGTATATACGCGCGCACACACACACACGTGTATATACGCGCGCACACACACACACACACGTGTATATACGCACACACACACGTGTATATACGCGCACACACACACGTGTATATACACGCGCACATATACACACACGTGTATATACACGCGCACATATACACACACGTGTATATACACGCGCACATATACACACGTATATACACGCGCATATACACGCGCATATACACGCGCACACGCGCATATACACGCGCACACGCGCGCACACACGCATATACACGCGCGCACACACACACACGTGTATATACGCGCGCACACACACACGTGTATATACGCGCGCACACACACACACACGTGTATATACGCGCGCACACACACACACGTGTATATACGCGCGCACACACACACACACGTGTATATACGCGCGCACACACACACACACACGTGTATATACGCGCGCACACACACACACACACACGTGTATATACGCGCGCACACACACACACGTGTATATACGCGCGCACATACACACGTGTATATACACGCGCACATATACACACGTGTATATACACGCGCACATATACACACACACGTGTATATACACGCGCATATACACACACACGTGTATATACACGCGCACATATACACACGTATATACACGCGCATATACACGCGCACACACGCGCACACACGCATATACACGCGCGCGCACACGTATATACACGCGCGCACACGTATATACACGCGCGCACACGTATATACACGCGCGCACACGTATATACACGCGCGCACACACGTATACACACGCGCGCACACACGTATATACACGCGCGCACACGTATACACGCACGCACACACACGTATATACACGCACGCACACACACGTATATACACGCACGCACACACACGTATATACACGCACGCACACACACGTATATACACGCACGCACACACACGTATATACACGCACGCACACACGTATATACACGCACGCACACACACGTATATACACGCACACATATACATATACACACACACGCAAACGTCAGGAAACAACCCACTGCTCTTCTCGCATGCACAATACAGGCCACACAAAACAGAAACACAGACACCCTCCCAGCGTCTTGTTGGACAAGTACAGATACGTTTCTAATTGTACTGAGTGCTGAGGTGACACTCAGAGCGGATATGAGGGGTTGTACCACATGTCCAGGGCAGTGGTCTGCGTCTTTGTGCCCAGGAGCAGCTCGGGAGCCCTGTACCTGGGCACAGTCGTGCACATGACAGGTGTGAGACATGCTACCTGTGTCAGGGGGGATTTTAGGCATTGGTGTTTAACTGGGCGAGGATGTGACACTGACCACAGCGTCACGACTTTGGGGGTCATCGGCTGCTGGGGGACACCATACACCCGTGCCAGGCCAAAGTCCGCTGCACAAAACAAAAAACAAAACAGGGTTGTACACACCCATCATGCTCCTCACAAGTATTGTATTCCTCACCCACCCCCTTCCCAAATGATGACGTGTATAATGCTCTGGCAGTACAGATCTGATTCGTGCAGGCGTGGGAGGACTCTCACCAATCTTCACACAGCCTTTATCTGTCATCAGCAAATTGGACACCTTCAGATCCCTAAAACACACACATCCCCGGAACACACATCCGTTTTAAAACTGCAAACGCACTGCTGTGATGCTTAATCTGACAATTGCATGATGTGGAAAAATATATATTTCTGAATGTCATTCTAAATGCAAATTGTTGAGGGTCATCAATCTCTGCTAATGAAAGAATTTATGAATATTCCTATGTCTCAACATCAGTGCATGAATATTCATATGGCCCATGTCAGTGCGTGAATATTCATATGGCATAATGTTGGTGAAGCCTGATCTTAATCTGTGCAGTGTGTGTGTGTGTGTGTGTGTGTGAGTCTTGCAGCTCAGGCCAGGGGCCATAGCACCTTTACCTGTGCAGGATGAAGTTATGGTGCAGGTAGGCCAGGCCTCTCAACAGCTGCAGAACTATACACTTCACCTGGAGCAACACACACACACAGACACACTTCACCTGGAGCAACACACACACACACACAAACCTCACCTGCAGCAACACACACACACAAACACACACTTCACCTGGAGCAACACATACACACAAACCTCACCTGCAGCAACACACACTTCACCAATGGTACACAACAGCTGTGTTTTGATGTACACAATTACACAGCTAAGATCGTATTCTAAGAGTGTAACTGAAGGTTTTAATTATATTGAGACCAGGTCTCCTCAGACCGTCAGAAGGTGCTGGTTCTGTGATCACCTAATCCTTTGACATCAGACTGTTGGGAGTGCTTATACACAACTAATCAGACACCTCATTCAATCTTTCCCATAAATGTGAATGTGTGAGTGCACCTGTGCTTCTGAGAAAGGAGACTGCATGTTCTCCAGAAGACTGGCCAGGTCCTGCTCACAGTAGCTCATCACCAGGAACAGGCTGTGGACACACACGCTCAGTTCCATGAGGTGGGAGGAGGTTGCCACCTAACATTTCTGTGAGGTGGGTGGAGCTTACCTCTCTAAATGGCTGCCCACCACCACCTCTTTGAGCTCAACGATGTTGGGGTGTCTGAGGCGCAGGAGCAGAGTGATCTCCCTCAGACTACTGATGGGGATCCCTAACACACACACACACAGTACCAACATCATTCAGTGAAACATTTCCAGCTGAAATATCAGTGATCTGATGCCACAAAACTGGTTTAAGTGATAAAACACATTTTAATTTGAATACACAACCCGTGTCGTCAGGGCCGAAGAGATTAACCCATAACGGGGCGTGCAGGGCTGCGCGCGGCCAACTCACCGTCCTTCTCCTTATCCATGCGCACTTTCTTAAGGGCCACAATTTCATGCGTGATTGTGTCACGTGCTCTGTCTGTTAAGAGAGTAGATAGTGAAGCCGTGTTATGTTTAGCGTGCACACCTTCTCTCAGGTACAAATGCAGGTGGTGTACTGTCAGAATAACTATGCAAACACATTCATATGCCAACACTTACAAACGATGCCATACGTCCCCTCTCCGATGCGATTCAGCTTCTCAAATTCCTTCACACTTCTGCAGTTCCCAAACTGTAGAGATAAAGCATAACTAAGACCGAACAAGTAGAAGGCAAACGGCGAATAACATAACATCGGGCTTTATGGAAGATTCGTAACGGAAAGGCTGGTCAGAAATCAAGCGATAAAGAGTGAAATCCTGACTAGCTGGTATCCTAAAGCCCGCCGCAGGTCCGCTCACCCTGTCCTGCTGCGGCACGGTAAACGGTTTGGTGGTTTTTAAAGACTTCAGCTTTATCGGCTCTGGTTCCGGGTCTCCCGCAGTCTCCATCACACAAACAAAACCGCTAGCAGGCGCGAGAGTTAGCAGCTATCAGGCGCGAGAGTTGCACATTTTCAGGATATCTCGCGATGAGTTACCACGTAAAGTCGCGTGCGGTACGGCCAGTCGTCACCGATCCGTTTGCTTGAGCTCACGTTAATCCAGAGGGAACGCAGTCTGCTCACGTTTAACCTGTTCCTCCTCGCAGCACACGTGCCACAGGTGATCTCTGGACTGAGAACGAGAGAAGCACGTAAACCGGTGCGCGACAGTCCGGTGAGCCCCTTCCTCAGACACAGCGGCTCACCCTGAGAGGAATGATGGGGACATTAGCGCTGGATGAAGGCCTGGCACACACGTGTAGCTCACCTGAGAATCGCGTCTTTAAAAAGTCACTCATGTTTAAGTCACGTGGGTTGTAGAAATCGCTTTGCTTCGGGTGTGCGCGTATATGTGCACGTGCGTACATTTTTGTTTTATAATAACATGCAAAATTTGAAGGTTTTAGCGTTTTATTATCCAGATGTTACATTACTGAAGATCACTCTTTATTTTTACATTGTTTATATTTTTATACAAATTATCAACTGAGTAAGAACGCTTTGCTGTGAATAATGCTCAAGAACAAACATATTTAATAACCTAATATAAATATATTTAATACCCTAATATATATATATATATATATATATATATATATATATATATATATATATATATATATATATATATATACACACACATACATACACACACACACACACACACACACATACATACACACACACACACACACACATAAACCAACATTAATAATCAGCAGTATAAATACAATAATCAACCTCAGCATGTGTTAAGTGTTATCAGGCTATTATTATTATTATTATTATTATTATTAATAATAATAATAATAATAATAATAATAATAATAGTAGTAGTAGTAGTAGTAGTAGTAGTAGTAGTAGCATTGTAAATGTAGGCATAGGCACCTAATATAATTATGACAACCAGTTCCATTATGTTACAGGTTGAGAAACACACTGGCATTTTACCATTTATATAATCACATTTGGGTGAAAATATTAATAGGAGGTTGTTGCACCTCTCTTGATGCCAGCAGGGTCAAGGTTTACAAAGTAAATAAGGGTTTATAAGGGGTAATAATGGTTTCTAAAGGTTTATAAGGGTTTTAAAGGGTTTATAAGGGTTTATAAGAGGTTTAAGTGTTTATAAGGGGTTTATAAGGGGTAATAATGGTTTATAAGGGTTTTAAGGGTTTATAAGGGTTTATAAGGGGTTTAAAATGAGTAATAACGGTTTATAAAGGTTTATAAGGGTTTATAAGAGTAAGTAAATAATGAGTGCTAAGCCTACAGGCATGGCGACATTCTTCAGCTTGCTCCAAACATGCTTCAGCCCTGATGCAGAAAAGAGTGAACAAATAGAAGAGCGAACTGATCAGAAGAGTGACACTAGATTGATCAGAACATGGTGAGGCTTGTGTCTCTCATTCTGCCACAGCAACACAAGCAAAACCCATCCGATTGCTTTCAACAATCAGTGGATCTCGCCTTAGAGGAAAAAACCTAGTGTAGTAGTATGTGTACCTGTGTTCAGTGGTGTCAGTACCACAGTAGTGTATGTAGCTGTGGTCAGTGGTGTCAGTACCTCAGTACTGTGTGTAGCTGTGGTCAGTGGTGTCAGTACCTCAGTAGTGTATGTAGCTGTGGTCAGTGGTGTCAGTACCTCAGAACTGTGTGTAGCTGTGGTCAGTGGTGTCAGTACCTCAGTAGTGTGTGTAGCTGTGGTCAGTGGTGTCAGTACCTCAGTAGTGTGTGTAGCTGTGGTCAGTGGTGTCAGTACCTCGGTAGTGTGTGTAGCTGTGGTCAGTGGTGTCAGTACCTCAGTAGTGTGTGTAGCTGTGTTCAGTGGTGTCAGTACCTCAGTAGTGTATGTAGCTGTGGTCAGTGGTGCCAGTACCTCAGTAGTGTATGTAGCTGTGGTCAGTGGTGTCAGTACCTCAGTACTGTGTGTAGCTGTGGCCAGTGGTGTCAGTACCTCAGTAGTGTGTGTAGCTGTGGTCAGTGGTGTCAGTACCTCAGTAGTGTGTGTAGCTGTGGTCAGTGGTGTCAGTACCTCAGTAGTGTATGTAGCTGTGGTCAGTGGTGTCAGTACCTCAGAAGTGTATGTAGCTGTGGTCAGTGGTGTCAGTACCTCAGTAGTGTGTGTAGCTGTTGTCAGTGGTGTCAGTACCTCAGTAGTGTGTGTAGCTGTGGTCAGTGGTGTCAGTACCTCAGTAGTGTGTGTAGCTGTGGTCAGTTCCTCTCCCAGTGTTGTGCTACAACATTAGGCTTTGCCTATGACGAAGCGGCCACCCACGACCACAGGGTTGCCCCCTGGCCTGTGTTCTCTGTTGGCCTCTGCTATGGGTCTGGCAGGTGCTGTGGCTGTGAGGTGCTCACGGGATGGAGCAGTGACGATGATAGCAGGGGGTGCTGGAGGTGCTACAGGTGTATCTGATGATGGTGGTGATGAAGAGCTGCTGCTGGAGGAGTGGAGTTCAACAGCACCTTCATATTCTGTAAAGCCACAGAATTTACACAAGCAACAAAACATGAGAAAAACCTGCAATATTTCTGTACACCGCGGCTCTTAACAAACAACTAGGAAGAGCTTTGCTTCCCATACTTTACATTCCTTATGCTAATTAACTTATATTTTAAATATTATTTATATGATCTGGACATTTTATCAGAATTATGAGTAAGACTTTGCTATGTCGACCTGACAGGTACATATCTTGTAGGCAACAAATTAGTACAAATTTTTAATTTATCTTTAAATCCTACAAATTTCAATAAATTTTACAGCAATTCTAAAATGAAATTATGAATGCTTTGTGTTTTCATTGAGTATAAACTGGACTGAGCTGTAGGCATCCCAAAACCAATGATTAGCCTGACTGGACCGGGTCCAAAAGACACATAAGGGAATGTCATGCCTGTAAAACTGGAACCTAATCAGACCGCATCAGACCCACACACACCCCAACATGTCTGCTAAAAGAACAGTCAGTCTTTGCTTTCACAGGCTACCGGATGAAATTCAGCATGGCACCTGAAGGAAGGTCAGCATGTTACCTGATGGTTCTCTTGGTTTTCCAGTTGCAGATCCCATTGCTCACCTGAAACTCATAGTGTATTGATGGCATGGAATTCTGTTCTAACACTGAGGTGGAAAAAGCAGACTATTACATCACTCCAGTACAAATCTCTCTCTCACAGGACACCAGCAGATAGACACATAATGCATGAGTAACGGTAGCAAATGCTTCTCTCTCTCTCTCTCTCTCTCTCTCTCTCTCTCTCTCTCTCTCTCTCTCTCTCTCTCTCTCTCTCTCTCTCTCTCTCTCTCTCTCTCTCTCTCTCTCTCTCTCTCTCTCTCTCTCTCTCTCTCTCTCTCTCTCTCTAAGCCTCTGTGCACTAATCCACTGAGATAAGTTTATTTGGATTTGCAAATAGGCCTGTGGTCACAGCACAAAAACAGGATGTTTTTTTTCCATTTTGTTTTGACAACAAATATTTATAAAATCAAAACAAATTTATTTTGATATTTAAGACTATTATAATGCTAAATATTTGATATCTGTGGAAAGAAAATCTGTCTACTGCGGCAGTGTCCTAATCTGGTAACTTCATTTTAGATGAATCAGCAGACAATTTTTATCTGAGTATTACATGAGTGCATTATTATATAAATGTATTATGGCTTAAGTGCTACTGACCTTTTACACTGACGTAGGTCATGTCAGCGGAAGGAGCGTCATCGGTGTGGACACTTTTCCCACTTTCATTCCCACTTTTCATTTCGCCAAAATGAAAATATTTCGAAAACATTTGGAATTCTCCGTGGAAGATTAGACGTTAGCACTTATTCGCTTTACGACGAATGACTATAAATAATATGTGCGGGAGTATCGTGATAAGTAACGTTTCCGGGTTACAGTCTAGTGCTTTGATCGCTTACGACATATCACATGATCACAGGGCCGGAATCCGGAAGAGGAGCCGCGCATACAGAAGAAAACAAACAGTCTGATAACAATTACTATTAGTGTGATAACAACATTGCTATTAGTGTGAAAACAACATTACTATTAGTGTGATAAGTGGACAGAGACGCGTCGAGGATACAGACATGGACGGTGAGCGTGACGTTTCTACACCTTGGTAGTGTGGTGTAATACCTGCGCGCTGTTAGCTAGCTGGCTAGTTACGGTTAGCACTGGGATCCGGCTGTAACCTCCTCAGATTAGTGACCGGTTATGTGCTATATTTTGTATAGGTTAGGTAGCTAGTTAACTCTAGGTAGCTAACTAGTTAACTTGTATATGTTTCATTCATAGACTGCAGTATTTGAAAAAGAGTCTTCTAGTTACATATGAACATGCTTTTCTCTTGTTACCTGTCATGCCCAAAGCTGTCACTAAATATCAGATTGTAGATAAACAGTGTTACATAAAAATATTTTTGGTTTGCAGAATATCATGCACAAAGATAAATCTTTAATGATATGGACTGTAAAGATTATACGTACTGTGCTGCGAAAAGCTTTAATGTTTCTGAAAAGTAAACAGGCCTGAACCATTCTCCTTATTAATCTTTAGTCTGAGTCACTGTAGTCTTAAATCACTGTACTGTTTGGTGGGTTTAAACATGTATTTTTTCCTCCTTACAGACGCATACTTCCAGTTAAAGGTATGTGATACTGTAAGCTTTCATGACACATTTTATAAGATCAGTACTGGTTTCATAACTAATACTGTAAGCTATTTTTATATTGTTGTGTTCCTTATGTCAGCTTTCAGGTGCATAAAATTATTTTAAGAACAAAGTGTGTATTAAAGTGTGTTGTTTCATCATTCTCCTTGTTTACCACAGATATTTGTGTTTTCTGTTGCCCTATGGTCTGCTCTCTGCTCTCACACAGTTTAGTGCAAAACAGTTAGAAAAACTGGCCAAGAAGGCTGAGAAAGACTCAAAGGCTGAGCAGGCCAAAGTCAAGAAGGTAAGCTGGAAATGGAACCACTGTTCTAGGATCAGATGAGCCTTATAGTTAAGGCATATCTAAGCTGTAAGTGGGTTTGGGACAGAGGTCCTCCATCAGCTGTGCAAGCAAAGAGCTTCTGAATTAGTAGGAGGAGGAGCCAGTTTATATATGAAAAAGTAGATGTTTCAATCATAACATTCATTCCATGGGGGTCTAAGGTTCCAAGAGTGTAGCTCAGTTCTTTATTTGAGTTTCCAAATTTCATTGCTGCCTTAGCAACAACTGGCAGATATGTCATTAACACAGTGTCCATTACTATTAAAATGTATAATTTAGCAGCCCAAAAATGTGATTCTTTCTGGAAAGTGATATTATGTATCTCAGTGTAAATTGGGGCTTGGCCAATCATTTCTACAGTACTCCCACTATTTCCTGTTTACTGCTGACCCAGAAACTGCATCACTAAAATGCCCTTCTCTGATTGGAGGAAGAGAGTCCTAAAGCTGTAAACCCCTGTCCCATGCCCTCTAGACAGTGTGCTCTACTCACCAGCAGGTGGCAGACCATCTCTGTTTGTATGCATTGTGTACTGGCTATGCTGACAGAAATGTGAGAAGGGGCAGTAGCCTAATCATGCCATGGAGTGTGTGTGTGTGTGTGTGTGTGTGTGTGTGTGTGTGTGTGTGTGTGTGTGTGTGTGTGTGTGTGTGTGTGTGTGTGTGTGTGTGTGTGTGTGTGTGTGTGTGTGTGGGATTCAGACTGTAGGGTGCAGGGGTGTGTGTGTGTGTGTGTGTGTGTGTGTGGTGGGGATTCAGACGGTCATTGTAGGGTGTGTGTGGGGATTCAGACTGTCAGTGTGGGTGTGGTGGGGATTCAGACGGTCAGTGTAGGGTGTGTGTGTGGTGGGGATTCAGACTGTCAGTGTAGGGTGTGTGGGGGTGTGGGGATTCAGACTGTCAGTTTAGGGTGTGTGGGGATTCAGACGGTTAGTGTAGGGTGTGTGTGTGTGTGTGTGGGGTGTGAGTGTGGGGATTCAGACTGTCAGTGTAGGGTGCAGGGGTGTGTGTGTGTGTGTGTGGGGATTCAGACTGTCAGTGTAGGGTGCAGGGGTGTGTGTGTGTGTGTGGTGGGGATTCAGACGGTCAGTGTAGGGTGTGTGTGTGTGGGTGTGGTGGGGATTCAGACGGTCAGTGTAGGGTGTGTGGGTGTGGGTGTGGTGGAGATTCAGACGGTCAGTGTAGGGTGTGTGTGTGTGGGTGTGGTGGGGATTCAGACGTCAGTGTAGGGTGTGTGGGTGTGGTGGGGATTCAGACGGTCAGTGTAGGGTGTGGGTGTGTGGGGATTCAGACTGTGGGTGTAGGGTGTGTGTGTGGGTGTGGTGGGGATTCAGACGGTCAGTGTAGGGTGTGTGTGGTGGGGATTCAGACTGTCACTGTAGGGTGGGTGTGGGCGTGTGGGGATTCAGACTGTCAGTCTAGGGTGTGTGTGTGTGTGGGGATTCAGACGGTTAGTGTAGGGTGTGTGTGTGTGTGTGGGGGGGGGGGATTCAGACTGTCAGTGTAGGGTGCAGGGGTGTGTGTGTGTGTGTGTGTGTGTGTGTGTGGGGATTCAGACTGTCAGTGTAGGGTGCAGGGGTGTGTGTGTGTGTGTGTGTGTGTGTGTGGGGATTCAGACTGTCAGTGTAGGGTGCAGGGGTGTGTGTGTGTGTGGTGGGGATTCAGACGGTCAGTGTAGGGTGTGTGTGTGTGGGTGTGGTGGGGATTCAGACGGTCAGTGTAGGGTGTGTGTGGGGGGGGATTCAGACGGTCAGTGTAGTGTGTGTGTGTGTGTGTGGGAGGGGGATTCAGACTGTCAGTGTAGGGTGCAGGGGTGTGTGTGTGTGTGTGTGGGGATTCAGACTGTCAGTGTAGGGTGCAGGGGTGTGTGTGTGTGTGTGTGTGTGTGTGTGGGGATTCAGACTGTCAGTGTAGGGTGCAGGGGTGTGTGTGTGTGTGTGTGTGTGTGTGTGTGTGTGTGTGTGTGTGTGTGTGGTGGGGATTCAGACGGTCAGTGTAGGGTGTGTGTGTGTGTGTGGGTGTGGTGGGGATTCAGACGGTCAGTGTAGGGTGTGTGTGTGTGTGTGTGGGTGTGGTGGGGATTCAGACGGTCAGTGTAGGGTGTGGGGGTGTGGGGATTCAGACGGTCAGTGTAGGGTGTGGGGGTGTGGGGATTCAGACTGTCAGTGTAGGGTGTGTGTGTGTGGGGATTCAGACGGTCAGTGTAGTGTGTGTGTGTGTGTGTGTGTGTGTGTGTGTGTGTGTGTGTGTGTGTGGGGGGGGGGGATTCAGACTGTCAGTGTAGGGTGCAGGGGTGTGTGTGTGTGGTGGGGATTCAGACGGTCAGTGTAGGGTGTGTGTGTGTGGGGGGGGGATTCAGACTGTCAGTGTAGGGTGCAGGGGTGTGTGTGTGTGGTGGGGATTCAGACGGTCAGTGTAGGGTGTGTGTGTGTGGGTGTGGTGGGGATTCAGACGGTCAGTGTAGGGTGTGGGTGTGGTGGGGATTCAGACGGTCAGTGTAGGGTGTGTGGGTGTGGTGGGGATTCAGACGGTCAGTGTAGGGTGTGTGGGTGTGGGTGTGTGGGGATTCAGACTGTCAGTGTAGGGTGTGTGTGGGGGGGGATTCAGACGGTCAGTGTAGTGTGTGGGTGTGGTGGGGATTCAGACGGTCAGTGTAGGGTGTGTGTGTGGGTGTGGTGGGGATTCAGACGGTCAGTGTAGGGTGTGTGTGTGGGTGTGGTGGGGATTCAGACGGTCAGTGTAGGGTGTGTGTGTGTGGGTGTGGTGGGGATTCAGACGGTCAGTGTAGGGTGTGTGGGTGTAGGTGTGGTGGGGATTCAGACGGTCAGTGTGGGTGTGTGGGGATTCAGACTGTGGGTGTAGGGTGTGTGTGTGGGTGTGGTGGGGATTCAGACGGTCAGTGTAGGGTGTGTGTGGTGGGGATTCAGACTGTCACTGTAGGGTGGGTGTGGGGGTGTGGGGATTTAGACTGTCAGTCTAGGGTGTGTGTGTGTGGGGATTCAGACGGTTAGTGTAGGGTGTGTGTGTGTGTGTGTGTGTGGGGTGTGAGTGTGTGTGTGTGTGTGTGTGTGTGTGGGGGGGGATTCAGACTGTCAGTGTAGGGTGCAGGGGTGTGTGTGTGTGTGTGTGTGTGTGGGGATTCAGACTGTCAGTGTAGGGTGCAGGGGTGTGTGTGTGTGTGTGGTGGGGATTCAGACGGTCAGTGTAGGGTGTGTGGGTGTGGTGGGGATTCAGACGGTCAGTGTAGGGTGTGTGTGTGTGTGTGGGTGTGGTGGGGATTCAGACGGTCAGTGTAGGGTGTGTGTGTGTGGGGGTGTGGGGATTCAGACGGTCAGTGTAGGGTGTGTGTGTGTGGGGGTGTGGGGATTCAGACAGTCAGTGTAGGGTGTGTGTGTGGGGATTCAGACGGTCAGTGTAGGGTGTGTGTGTGTGTAGGGTGTGTGTGTGTGTGTGTGTGGGGATTCAGACTCAGTGTAGGGTGCAGGGGTGTGGGTGTGTGTGGTGGGGATTCAGATGGTCAGTGTAGGGTGTGTGTGTGTGGGTGTGGTGGGGATTCAGACGGTCAGTGTAGGGTGTGGGTGTGGTGGGGATTCAGACGGTCAGTGTAGGGTGTGTGGGTGTGGTGGGGATTCAGACGGTCAGTGTAGGGTGTGTGTGGGGGGGGATTCAGACGGTCAGTGTAGTGTGTGTGTGTGTGTGTGTGTCTGTGTGTGTGTGGGGATTCAGACGGTCAGTGTAGGGTGTGTGGTGGGGATTCAGACAGTCAGTGTAGGGTGTGTGTGGGGGGGGATTCAGACGGTCAGCGTAGGGTGTGTGTGTGTGTGTGTGTGTGTGTGGTGGGGATTCAGACGGTCAGTGTAGGGTGTGGGTGTGGTGGGGATTCAGACGGTCAGTGTAGGGTGTGTGTGTGTGTGTGTGGGGGGGGATTCAGACGGTCATTGTAGGGGGTGTGTGTGTGGTGGGGATTCAGATGGTCAGTGTAGGGTGCAGGGGTGTGTGTGTGTGTGTGGTGGGGATTCAGACGGTCAGTGTAGGGTGCAGGGGTGTGTGTGTGTGTGTGGTGGGGATTCAGACGGTCAGTGTAGGGTGCAGGGGTGTGTGTGTGTGTGTGTGTGTGGTGGGGATTCAGACGGTCAGTGTAGGGTGCAGGGGTGTGTGTGTGTGGTGGGGATTCAGACGGTCAGTGTAGGGTGTGGGTGTGGTGGGGATTCAGACGGTCAGTGTAGGGTGTGTGTGTGTGTGTGTGGGGGGGGGGATTCAGACGGTCATTGTAGGGGGTGTGTGTGTGGTGGGGATTCAGATGGTCAGTGTAGGGTGCAGGGGTGTGTGTGTGTGTGGTGGGGATTCAGACGGTCAGTGTAGGGTGCAGGGGTGTGTGTGGTGGGGATTCAGATGGTCAGTGTAGGGTGCAGGGGTGTGTGTGTGTGTGTGTGGTGGGGATTCAGACGGTCAGTGTAGGGTGCAGGGGTGTGTGTGTGTGGTGGGGATTCAGACAGTCAGTGTAGGGTGCAGGGGTGTGTATGTGTGTGTGGTGGGGATTCAGACGGTCAGTGTAGGGTGCAGGGTTGTGTGTGTGTGTGTGTGTGGTGGGGATTCAGACGGTCAGTGTAGGGTGCAGGGGTGTGTATCTGTGTGGTGGGGATTCAGAGGGTCAGTGTAGGGTGCAGGGGTGTGTGTGTGTGTGTGTGTATGTGGTGGGGATTCAGACGGTCAGTGTAGGGTGCAGGGTTGTGTGTGTGTGTGTGTGTGTGTGTGTGTGTGTGTGTGGTGGGGATTCAGACAGTCAGTGTAGGGTGCAGGGGTGTGTATGTGTGTGTGGTGGGGATTCAGACGGTCAGTGTAGGGTGCAGGGTTGTGTGTGTGTGTGTGTGTGTGTGTGTGGTGGGGATTCAGACGGTCAGTGTAGGGTGCAGGGGTGTGTGTGTCTGTGGTGGGGATTCAGACCTTTTTTTTGGATATTTCATTCATCGTTCCCAAACTCCAGTTTTGTAGTATGCTGGACCACATGGGTTTCCTGTTCCATTACACGATTCACCTTATTGTGTGTGTGTGTGTGTGTGTAGGCACTCCAGCAGAAGAACGTGGAGTGTGCGCGTGTGTATGCTGAGAACGCCATCCGTAAGAAGAACGAGGGCCTGAACTGGTTGCGCATGGCATCACGCGTGGATGCTGTGGCCTCTAAAGTCCAGACGGCTGTCACTATGAAGGGGGTGAGGGGTCAGGGGTCAGGGTCTCCTCCCTCCGCCATCTCCCATATTATTCACTGTTTGCGAAATGTAACCAGTGCCCAGTCCGTGTTCACAGTCAGGTCATAAGCACAGAAACATTGTGTATTTTGATAATCTTTTTCTGTACAGGACATTTGTAATTAGATATTTATAGCTTCGTTCTTTATAGCTACTGCTGTTAATATTTTATAGTGTGACGTTTACTGCTCTCGCGTACTGACAGTAAAACACTGTAATTCTCCCCTCCAGCTTCAGTGCGGTTTCAACACTTCCTGCTAACCTGTTCTTTTTTGGGTTTGTTATTAAGGTGACTAAGAACATGACGCAGGTCACTAAAGCACTGGACAAAGCTCTGAACTCAATGGACCTTCAGAAAGTCTCTGCAGTTATGGACAAGTTTGAGAGCCAAGTTCAGAATCTGGATGTTCACACTTCAGTAAGTGTGGCTAGGTGTAGCTGCTGGGTGTAGCATGAGTGACCTGAACAACTGTGTAGTCACTATTTATTTTGCACTACATCCTCCTGGAAAGACGCACAAACTCCACCCTTTGTCTGTGTTGCTAGGTGATGGAGGACTCGATGAGCTCGGCAACCACGCTGACGACGCCGCAGGAGCAGGTGGACAACCTGATTGTGCAGATTGCGGAGGAGAGTGGTCTGGAAGTTCTAGACCAGCTCAACCAACTCCCGGCCGGAGCCAGCTCGCTTGGAGAAGGCTCAACCCGCTCACAGGAGAAAGAGGACCAGCTTTCCCGGAGGTCCGGCACCTCCCCACACATTCTCATCTACTGCACATGCCAGATCTCCTTATATATGCTTCAGGGTAGCCCACAGCACCCGTGTGTGTGTGTGTGAGTTCTATCTGTGACAGTGTGGTCTGTTTGGTAGGCTTGCGGCGTTGCGGAACTGACGGTGTGTGAGCAGGAGAGGACCGGAAGGCCAGAGAGCTCACGGATCCAGTCCAACTCCTCACTCGGATGACCTGACAAGGCCGTTGATTTGTGTTCCCAGATCTATTTATACACACACTCTTTCAGAGTTGCCAAAATCGCTGCCCAAGTGTGTTTGCGTCCCAGATCACACCCGCACTTTCTGCTGAAAACAATCTTTCTTTTTGACTTTGTTGCTGAACATCTCTCTCTCCCTCTCTCTCCCCCTCTCTCTCTCTCTCTCTCCCTCTCTCCCTTTCTCCCAACACTAGAGTATGTGGGTGAATCGTAATAGCAGGTCAGGAGTGAGCGCTCCACTGTAGGTCGTAGTGATTTCAGGCTCTTTCTGATATTACTGGCTGCTGCGTTTCGGTCTTTTCTGTGCGTTTCCTCCTCTGAGAGATGTAACATTCATATCCAAAGGGCAGATGGAGATAGAAACCGCTGCACACAGCTGACTGGAGACTGTACTCTTCAAAACAAACACATTCAATAGGTTTTTTTTTTAAATTAACTTTGACTATGCTATTATTGTAAACCTATGTTAATAACAATAACAGATCTCACTGTATGTGGTTGCTGTCAATGTTATCTGAGTCTCATCCTTACAGTCAGAGTAATGGACCATCCACGCTGGTCCATTGTGTCTAAACCCTCAGTATAGCATTCTAGTGGAGTGAGGCATCTTTCTGTTTGTGTTTTGTCATGACCGTTGTTTTGCCTTACTGCACAGTGCCCGTCCTCGTTCTCCTCTTCCTCACTGCCTGAATCAGAGATCACTGAGACATTAGAGTGTGTAGGGCAGACAGTGTCTGCAGTGAGACACATTCCAGTAGGGATGTGTCTTCCTGCTTCAGATGTCTGTCCTGTGGTTTCTCTGTGTTACAGAGGAAGGTTCTTTCTACTGCAGCTCAGCACTTTTCTTTTGTACATCCTGTGAGAATAAAGCCCCTCTGATAATGGGGTGTTCGTGGGCTTGACAGTGAGGGGCTCATCCAGCCAACCACGGGAACTAAACTCTTATCTATAAAGACTGAGGTGTGGGTGGAGCTTCGCAGTTCAGTCCTGGCAAATGTCATGGTGTGGGAGGAGTGTGCGCGAGTGTATGTGGGGATGATGTTTACTAGCCAAGTAAATGCACTAGCCACCTTCCGCAGAAATGCACTGTCATGCCGGCTACAGTTACACGAGCTCCCCGTAAACCAGCATACACACCACACGCGCACAGAATACAAGTATAAACATCGAGCATACTCGCGGAGCACAATACAACACAGACAGGCTAAACCGGTCTTACACACCACTCTGGTTACTCAGACATTAAACTGCCCTGTAAAGTTGAGGGCGCACTAATCCTCCGTCACTGCCTCTCACACCCCGCGCTATACAGCACTAATCTTAAAACGCTGCTGATGACGTACTGACGTTCAGAATAACGTGTTGCATAAGAAAATCTTCCACAGGTGAAAACCACCTGCACTGTCTCCCGAAAAACCAAAACATCAAATCTCATTTCTTTGTTCTCGACTCCTGCGCGCGTCCTGTTTTCTTCTCGAGGATGAGTGTTCGTCTTTTACCGCGAGCACAGATCTTCGTATAATAAAGGTTTATTAATTCAGCTCATAAAACCAGAACGTCCCCTATCCGCCTAGCACGTGCGTCATCTCCTCCGCCAGCCGGCGCGCGGGGCGGACCGGAGCCGGTAAGGTCGTACCGACCGTTTCATGTGACGTGGGCGTTTGTGCAGGAAGGGACCGGAGTGTTAACGCTCGCGACCGCGCTGATGGGATTAGGGGAGGCTTCAGCGCGTGAATGCTGACGAGGAGCCCACGAGACAGGCTATGTGTGTGCACGCAACGACCAGAACCGCGCTCCATGCAACACGCTACCAGTCTTTACAGCCGCTTTTTATTTAAACGCCTGGCTCGGATGGGGCGGGGTGATGTCCAAGTTCCGGTACAAAGAGAAAGCAAGAGCACGATGCAGCCGAATGGGCGCCAGACGGATTTTCCCGGGCGCGGCACGCAGCGTTGCGACCGTACCGGAGGATTATAGAAGTTGTTGCTTTGTCCGGTAAGGAGCCGTGTGCAGTCGCGCCGCACGATGAGGTCGCTGCTGGCGCTCTCCTGCCTTGTCCTGCTCACGAACGGAACGGACCTAATCGCCACCGACAGGTCCCCGGCGAGACAGGACAACGGCACATCCCGGATCGGCAAACGGTATTTGAACATCGGGGACGGTTCTTATCAGGAATTCGAGTTTCCCGAGAACACCAAGGGCGTGATTGTGATTTCCTGTCGGTATGGGAGCGCCGCGAGTCGGAAGGGCCGGGAGAGCTGGAAGCAGACGGTGCGCGTGCGTTCTCTAGACCCAGATGTTCTGTCCATCTTGAACATTAGCGATAGCGGGCACGCGGGGCCGCTGAGGAGTTACGTCATCAGCATCAGGTCGGGGTTGGCGGGCACTGCGCCTCTGCTCATACAGCTATTGGATCTGGACCAGAACTCCCAGCCGGTTTTGATTGAGGAGCGGACTGACTACTCCATCAGGGTGGCGCCTGGGACGGACGACCCCACCACGCGCCTCTCCCACTTCACCGAGAACCCGGTTCTGTTTGCCTTACTGCCACTCATCTTCATCAACAAGTGTGCGTTCGGCTGCAAGGTGGAGGGGGAGGTTCTGCGCGGGCTGGTCCGGCGACCCGCTCCCCTGCTGCTGGGCGTCGTGGGCCAGTTCCTCGTTATGCCGTTGTACGCCTTCGCGGTGTCTCGCCTCCTGTCCCTGCCCAAGGCGCTCTCTCTGGGCCTGGTCATCACCTGCTCCGCCCCCGGAGGGGGCGGTGGCTACCTGTACAGCCTGTTGCTAGGAGGAGACGTCACTCTGGCCATCTGCATGACTCTGGTGTCCACTGTAGTTGCCACGGCAGCGATGCCGCTCTCCTCTGCACTGTATGGGCGCGTGCTGGGCGTTCACGCTGCCCTGCACGTGCCCTTTGTGAAGATTCTGGGCACTCTGCTGTTCATCGCCATCCCCATTTCACTGGGCGTGCTGGTAAAACTGCGAGTGCCCGCCCTCACCCGCGTGCTCCTCGCCCTGATTCGCCCGTTCAGCTTTGTCCTCATCGTAGGCGGAGTCTTCGTGGCCTGTCAGATGGGCGCGTCCATCCTGGCCAGCGTGCGAGTGCCCATTGTGCTGGCGGGCGTGGCAGTGCCCATGGTGGGTTTGCTGGTAGGCCTGGCGCTGGCACGAGCGGTGGGGCTGCCCGGGCCACAGTGCCGGACGGTCAGCATCGAGGTGGGCGTGCAGAACAGCCTCCTGGCACTGGCGGTCATGCAGCTCTCCTTCCGTCGGGCAGAAGCGGACTACGTTTCCCAGGCGCCCTTCATCGTGGCCATCAGCAGCACTTCTGAAATGCTGCTGATTGTGCTCGGACACGTCACCTACCGACGCTTCTGCGAGCCGCCCGCTGACCCCTCCGCAGCCTGACTCGACCCGACCCGACCCGGCCCGGCCCGGCCTGGACTCCAGAGCTCCTTACCCACGCTGCCTTGGGCACATGCTGCACCCAGCACAGTGAATGAAGTGCATTGTTTATTTTTGTCTTGAAACCAAAGGTCGTTTTTTTTGTTCCCTTTTTAACCAGATTTTACTGAACTTTATGTAAATATTATCTAATGAAACTCACACAGATTGGCCTATTTTTCTATAAGATTTGTCTGTTTTGTAATTGAAGTGGTTTATTTGTATTCTGTTTACAAAAGTTGTGTGTGTTTTTGGAAATGAGTGTGTTTGAGCTGTGATTTGAGCTCTGTGCTAGTGATTGATATTCCAGAGGGAAGTGTTGGAATCCCTCTACTTGAATAATTTGCATAAAATGTGAATAAATGCATTTTGCAAAGCAAGATGAGGCTGTAGACGGTGGAGTGACTGAAGTGAATGCGTGGGGTCGGCGTGCGACTGGTGTGTCCTGTCACGGGCATGCTTTGCATGTTTCCATTTGCTGTAGCACATTTCTCTGTGTGTGTGTGTGTGTGTGTGTGTGTGTGTGTGTGTGTGTGTGTGTGTGCGCCCATCGTGTATACTCAGTATCTCCACTGTATTCATTGACAGATACTGATCTTGTGTTTATTTTGAATAGGCATCATTGGTTAAGAGAGTGTGTGAGTCTGTGTGTGAGAGAGAGAGAGGCAGAAGGATAGAGTTAAACACATGTCGTGATGGATACGTAGAGGTTGAGAGTTCAGCAGGTGTGTGTTGACATGTCCTTCCCAGACCACAGTTTGAGTCAGAATGTGGAATTTCTCTGTGTAGGTGAGAGCGGAGCTCTTGTGTGTGTGCGTCCAGATGCCTGTGGGGTGGTTTTATGGCACCGAGGATGAGCACTTTCAGGCCGCGCTATTGGCTCAGTGCTGGTGGGTGGAACTGTGCATACGTGCAGAACTGTTGTTTGGTTTTCAAGAGGCTTATTTACCAGACAGTGATCAGGTGGGGGCGGGCTGGCGGCGTTCACAGAACAGGGGCGTTCGGAGGCAAAGCACATTCTGCCTTTAGTTTTTAAACTGTGGTGACCCTTGCAGCAGAAATCAAAGTTTAGCTGCTACACGTCCACCAAGACAGCACCGAAGACGAAGGGACCAAAAAATCTCACTGGGTTTTTGCCCCAAGGGTCACCACAGGGGCTTTGATTGCCCCAAGGGTTACCACAGGGGCAGAAACCCAGTGAGATTTTCTGGTCCCTTCGTCTTCGGTGCTGTCTTGGACGTGTAGCAGCTAAACTTCCAGCAATCTCTCCTGAGTCTCCTGCCTCAGTTGATTATGACTGATTACCCAAGGCAGTAATGTAACCCCTTTATCCTGGTTTTTAAATCCTTTGCAAATACCACTGAATTACAACAGAACCCTACATTTAAATTTACATTTAAATTTACATTTACATGTACATTTATATTTACATTTACATGTACGTCATTTAGCAGATGCTCTTATCTAGACCGACTTACAAAAGTGCTTTGTGATTTACTCATAGAATACATTCTAGTACAGTACAGTAGGGTAGAGTCCAATATACCAATGAACTAGAATACTGTAGAAATACAGGGATCACTGCTGATACCTAGAAGTACGAACCACATATAAGCTCTGTAACAGACAACAATCAGTGCAATAAACAATACCCTACAGTAAGTACTAGAGTTTCAGTTAGTCAACATAGGAGCAAGGTCACTGATCATTTAAATATTCCACAAATAGATGTCGTATTGGGCTTTGACCTTTGACATCATGTATGGAGGGGCGGGTCCGTTTTTGGTTTTGTAGGCGAACATAAAGGTTTTAAATCTGATGCGTGCAGCTACAGGAAGCCAATGAAGGGAGCAGTGGCGTGATGTATGTGAACTTCAGAAGATTAAACATCAGTCGTAGAGGTCTGATGGTCCGCCCTACATGTATATGTTCGTGTAAGTGTGATTGGCTCGATGGGTTGATCTCTTCAGCACACGGCTGGTACCGTAAACACGTCGGACTTATTGTGTGGCATAACTGATTATGTACTGTCTGTGCAGTGGATGGAGATGAGGCTGTAAACAGCCTTTAATGCTTTATTCACTCTGTCAGACTTGTCACTTGTTCAAATTTCGCAAGAGTCTTGCTGAAGGTCTGAGTGTGTGCAGTGTAAGGTGTGTTCCAAGCTAAACAAGGCTACTCCGCTGCTGGCCTGGGGAAACTAGCACACAGCGTCCTCACAACTGCAGGAATGCCAGTTTACCAGGGAGCTTCACAAGCAAAGTGCTCATTGTTCTGTGTTGTAACAGATGAAATGTCTGTGGACTATGATGTTGCTTTTATTGTATTGATTTAGGTTGTCATTATGTCTGTAGTGCTGTCTGACATCAGCCTAATGTCCATCAGAGCTGAGGGGACAGAGTCAGATGGACAGCAGCTAGTTGTAAATCTGCTGCTACAGTTTTATGGTTATGAGATCATCCAGAAGAGAGTGACAACCTTGTGTTGGAAACACTGTGTAGTTTCTCTGGTCTGACGTGGTTTTCAGTAAATCAGGGCAAGCCGCCACATTCTCACTTATTCTGCGGTGACAAACCGACCGGACAAACATGTCCCAGCTCACAGGACTTCACAGATACTTTTAAAGACGCCAGGTCAGTTCAGCTTCTTTGTAAAGTAGGTTTGCAGCGATCTGGGTCCAGATTGTAAATGACGCAGTAGCACGAATAAGAAACAATCTGTAATGTCCTTCAGGATCAATGAAGTCTGAAACCTGAAGGAGCCAAGATTCAAAGGAACAGTGTAAAATAGCCGTGGAAAACCTCCTGAGGAAGTGGGTTTGTACACTTCCTGTTGTTTTCCTCTGTAAAACTTCTCTAAAGCTGTAGAGGGGTGTGCTAGTCTCATTAATATTCATGAGCTTTGTCCCACTCACCTGTTTGCATTTTTATATGCTGAAATCTTATTGTTGTATTTTAAATTAATAACATGCACGACAGAATGGAGCCTAAATAACAGTGAAAACAGTAACAGTTTATTGATTAAATGTAATGAAATATTAAATGTATTAAATGTAGCAGACAGTTCTCTCCTCCGGTGAGGGAGAAAAGTCCAGAACGAGTCCGTGCACAGCTGAGCAGTACGGCAGGGGTCAGAATGACCGAGAGCGATATTTGAACTCCCTCTGATTTTAATCTCTGTCCTGCACTCACAAACATGCCCCTGTACTTTCTCTATCTGAGAATTTTAAGTGTGAGGTACCAGAACTCTACTGGTGTCCCCAGTAAGTGTGAGGTTACATTTACATTTATGGCATTTAGCTGAAGCTGTGGATAAAAAGCTACTTATAATTATGACTGAGTACAACTAGAGCAATTAAGGGTTAAGGGTCTTGCTCAGGGGCCAACAGTGGCAACTTGGCAGTGGTGGAGCTTGAACCAGCAACCTTCTGATTACAAGTGACGTTCCTTCACCACTGAGCTACCGCTGCCCTGCCAGGTACCAGAACTCTACTGGCGTGTCCGCTGTAAGTGTGAGGTCTTCTTTCCACCATGCTTTTGGCATGAGTACAGGAATTTCCACATGGGTGTGTGTGTGTGTGTGTGTGTGAGAATGGATCAGACCTTCCCTGAAGGGTGACTCATGGTTTTTGTGTCCTGTGTGTGTATGTGTGTATGTGCGTGCATGCGTGCCTGGAGTGATCAATTACTTTCTGCTACAGCCTTTCTTCACCCCTAACTCCTCCCTTTCTCCACCCCAACTCCTCCCTCTCCCCCTACCACGAACTCCTCCCTCTTTCCACCCCAACTCCTCCCTCTCCTCCACCCCAACCCTGCTTTCTCCACCCCCAACTCCTCCCTTTCTCCATTCCTCTCTCAACTCCCAAGAACCAGTATAGTGAAGTACTTCATAATTCATGAGACAACCATGATACATTTTTAATGGCCAACTTTCACCTACTGTGAGGAGGTTTTTTGGCAGATGTGAACTGTGGAGATCCACTCAGCAGATACTGCACACACATCACAGGAAGGACAGTGCGCCCCAAACACAGGGACAGTCTGTTCACTTATGCTTCGCCTAATGATTTCCTGAGACTTTGAGTGGTGTTTGTGGATGGAGGCAGACTGGGAGTTCGTGTGTACTGTACTCTACACACCAGTGGACGGGGCCTGTTGACTGTCCCAGAAGCATGTAGGTATTGAACTCTTTCCCAGGGCGTGTGTGACAGCTGTATTGCTTAAGCATTTGGTGTAATAACTGTTTGCATGTAATACAAGTTTGTCACCATTCTTAAGAGTTCAAAGTTCAGCATATGTACCTTATGTTTAAACTTGTGTGACAGTTAAGTATTACAGTCATAATACCTGACCTTCTAACCTATAGCAATTATTTGGCAAACTAGATTATAATCCCATTGTCCTGTGTATTAAGAGAGAGAGAGAGTGCTGCCTATTGCCTGTTTAATCTGTGTTCTGGTGTTTAGGCAGAACACGCAGCAGCTGTTGGTCTCCTTCGTCGTGCTGGTTGACTGACCTACAGCATCAGGTCTACAGTGTGTTTCTCCACACACTGGGTGTCTGTGTGTTTATTTCCCATCTAGTACGTGCTGGCAGCCAGGTGAGAGGAATGAGGACACAATTACAAAACACAAAGGTAATGTGTAGTGTGCATAAACAACAGCAAAATAAATATGAAGTCATTTTAAAAATCTTAAGTGAGAGAATTCAGCATACAACATATATAAAGCGTAAAATGAGAGAAAACACCATCTAAAATAAAACTAAAGCCAAAAAGAGAAAACAGGTATGTAAAACTCTAAAACCTGTTGGCCTGTAGGTACACTGATGAACCTGGGGTCAGGTTCAGGGTTAGGTTTAGGGGTTAGGAGTTAGGGTTAGATTATTTTGTAAAACCACAGATTATTTTAAAGGGAGTTCAGATAGTGTTCTCCTTGAAAGCAGAAATACTTAGTAACACGCATCCGCTGTAGTCTCACAGCTAAGCAATATTTTTAATGGTTGGGATACTATATTCAAATTTATATAACTTATAAATTGTGTATTACTTCGGGATTATAATACCAACCTTCGATTGACTGTTCTCATAATTCAGTATGAGACTCAAATGACCAGTCGATCATCACAAAACACTACTGCAAAAATCTCTGCAGGTCAGTAAACCTTCCTAGCTTGTGCTCAATGATTCCTACACACCTACTTCTTCTAATTAGTAAGTATCGCCACCTTCTGGCAGCATGTGGCGACTGCAACAGCTATTTTAAAGGTGGACCGAAACATTTGATTAAGAAACTGGCGAATAAGAAGCCAACATGTTTACACAGCAAACTCGAATGTCTTCATGAGGGAAGCTTAATTATAATGATTTTAAAAGTATCTTTGAGCAACCCTGACGTCATGTAGCATGTAACTGTTTTCAGAAGTGTGTGTGTGTGTGTGTGTGTGTGTGAGGACTTACTAGCTCTAATGTTTTCTGACTCATTTTTGTGGGTCACATTTATAGATGACTAGATTTACATATAAAAATAAATTTGATATAGATTTAGATTTTAATATTAATTATTTATTTGCTTTTTCTTCTAAAAATGTGTTAATCTGAGAATGATCTATGAATGCAGTATCCAGAGCAATTTACAAAAGTGCTTTGTCATTTACTCATAGAGTACATCCTAGTACAGTACAGTAGGTTGGAGTCCAAGATACCAGTGAACTAGAGTACTGTAGAATACAGGCATCACTGCTGATGACTAGTACAAATGCATAAGGTATCGCTTGATAAGTGTAATTAAACAATAAGTTTAACAACATTAGTATAATAAACAATACTCTACAATAAGTACTAATTTAGTCAGTCAATATGGGAGCAGGGTCAGTTGTCGTTTAAATATTCCATGAATAGATGGTTCTTCAGTCTGCGTTGGAAGACTGCAAGGGGCTTTGACCATTGGCCTCATCAACACGACAGGTAAACAATCATACAATGAAGGTTCAGTGTTTGTATTGTGGGATTCTCTCTCTCACACTCACACATATCCATCTCCTCTCACCACCGTATATTCTGCCTTTCACAAATAGATATAGAGAAATTACCCATAGTCCACTTCTGCTCGTGGGACCAGGCTAAACTCCACACAGAGATTCTTTTGCATTAATCTCTGCAGAATGTGTCCCTATAGACAATCAACAGGCTACCATGCCAAAGAGACACAAACAGACTCTGAGGAGACAGAGAGACAGAGAAACGTATGGACATACCTCTGCCTTTTCGAGAGGTGTATTAGGTGTATGTGGAAGTTTAGAGGCCCCTCCTCTTGCAGGACTTTATGGTCAGTACGTATATTTGCTATTTGAGATTTAATTTTATTTGAGTCTTTCAGGACAGTTAAAGGTTTTTCTTCTCATGTGATGCCCCATTTTGGTGTCTGTGAGGTTTTCTCCTGACTGAGATGATAGAGTATGTGGGTGTGACGGACTAGATGTGCATGTTCTCACAAAAACAAGACAGATGCCATCAATACAGACATTCATGCAGAATCTCAACGACTTCATCAAGGCTATCAATCTTCTCCCACACGCGCGCACACACACACACGTTGTCTGAGCTGTGTTCAGCATGTCCCATCAGAAAGTAGCCTTGGGAGGCGCTATTTTCTGTGCATTTATGGTTGTTATTGCAGTTGTATGTGGGAATACGGGGATTAAGATGGTAACAGCAAAGAGAATGTGGTTCTAGTTCTAACATAAAGATGATGAGTGATATTGTTTAGAAACAGACTCAGACCATGACGTGATTATTCTGCCCCTCATTCGTCCTCTCAATTACAACCGCTGATCAGTCCCAGGAGACAAACCCCGCCCCTCACTGTCTGATCACGCCTCCACTGTGAAAGAAAAGAATACTGAATCAGGGTTGCTATGGTAACGGCCCATCCTTCACAGATGATATTTACAAAGGTAGCCTGTAAGTGTGTGTGTGTGTGTGTGTTTGTTTTTATTTGTTCATTTTTCAGTGAAATGAATTTGGCTTTACTGTTGCAAACGAGCTGATTTCACCCCAAATGCTCATTTAGACATCCAGCTGCAGAGAGTCTGAGTCCTGTGCTGTCTGCAGTGGAAAAATCGTCACTTTAAATGACGACTGAGAGAGGACAGCAATAAAACAGGAAGCAGATTCAGTAACCACACAACAAGAGCTTACTTTCAAACACTTTCATTATGTTCTCCACATAACTGAAAAAACAAACAAACCCCCAGAAAAACAAAAGTAAATAAACAGAATCAGAGAGAGAGAAAGAAGAGGCATGCGGTGGCATGCGATAGCCTCGGGGTGGGGGGTGGGGTGGGGTGGGGTGCGTCCAGGGGGAGGAGCCAAGCAGCTCCTGGACATGGTGGGTGTCACCCACACACTGTCATCTCCACCACACACTAGTGAGGGTGCACAGTGACTGCAGACCCAACTATCCAGTCATACAGTCTGCACAGAGTCATGTGACTGATCACATGTTCTCCCAGCAGATCTCAGGCACTGGAGACGGGGCAGTCAAACGCAGTGCATGTGTGTGACCCCCCATCACTCCTTTCTGTCAGCAGGTTTTAGCTGTTTGTTTATCTACTTATGTTGGCTGTATAGAGAGACTGAGAGAAGGGAAGAGAGAACAGAGGTGTAGGCAAACTGCAGGAGTTCAGACAGCAACTACAGGCCCCATACACACATGCTATAAAAAACATCGCAGTCTTTAAGTTCAGCCAGTTAGAAAAAATACACAAGTTTTCTCTTGTTTCTTTGTTTGGTTTGTGTCTCATGTTTGAGTTTCTTCTCAGATTGTGAAGAGACTGGTAGATGTGATATATCTCATGTGGCTGAGTGCTGAGTCCTTTGGACCTCCTCTGTTTCTCATAGCTGGGTCACCACTCCTCTGGGAAACCAGTCCACTGGGTCATCACTCCACTGGGTCACCACTCCTCTGGGAAACCAGTCCACTGGGTCAACTCTCCATGGGGAACCCATTCTTTTCATATGCAGATCGTCATGAAGACTAGCCCATAAAATACAGCCTCACTTAAAATTTTTGCCAAGAAAACAACAAAAATAAAATTTGCAACCCTATACTGCTTCCAAAACTAGAGGAGTTTATATCCTTATTTTTCTTACAAGTTATCTGTACAAAACAAACATACGTGAGCATGCAAATTTGTCCTTTACTCTTAAAAAACAAGGCAGTTGGCGTTTTTTCTCTTTCTCAGATCGCTTGCAAATAGCTAGAAAACATTTTTCCCTTTTTTAAAATCTTTTATCGATAAATATTTATGTTGAAAGCAGCAGCTGGAAAAACATTAACAGTCTCTAAAATTCTGGAGAAATGGAGAACGCTGATGTCCTCAGGTGTGTGTGTGTGTGTGTGTGTGTGTGTGTGTGTGTGTGTGTGTGTGTGTGTGTGTGTGTGTGTGTGTGTGTGTGTGTATGTCTGGGCAGGAGGGTGGGTAATAACCAGAGTAATGAGGGGTATGGCAAACTGAACCCTGATGCCATTTAAAGTGAGTTTGGCCTTACAGAACATCACGTGTTAGCCCTCTTACAACATTCAAACAGTGTTTACATTTGTTTTAAACATGAATCATGTTACTCAAATGTATAAAATATGTGTATGACCTGATACATGTAGCGTATGTAGCCTTTTGGAGGCTTCATTCCTGCTGTGGTGTTTTGGTGGCGCAGACAGTGAAGTGGCACTGTACAAACAAGGGTTGTTACTGGATGTCTGGGTGTCACCAGGGTGCTGGATGATTACTGTTGGCAGGCGAAATCATGGGAGACCTTAAGCCCCTCAAAACTGGAGCTTCATGTCTTCGGATATGTACAAGCAGCCTGGACGATTCCTAATGGTAACAGATTTTAGAAACCACACAGTTGAAATCAGGGGGAAAGAAAAAGTTTTGCGATCGTCTGGGGTGCATGTGTGTGTTTGGCTCGTTGGATGGGAGAAAAACAATTGGCATGAAAAGCTTGACAGGAGACAGATGCATAAACATCTCTCCCGTTAAAGTCTCTCCCGTTAAAGTCCCTCCCATTAAAGTCCCTCCCATTAAAGTATCTCCCATTACAGTCTCTGCCGTTAAAGTATCTCCTAGTAAAGTCTTTCCCGTCAAAGTCTTTCCCGTTAAAGTATCTCCTGTTAAAGTCTTTCCCGTTAAAATCCCTCCCGTTAAAGTCTTTCCCGTTAAAATCCCTCCCGTTAAAGTCTCTCCCGTTAAAGTCTCTTCCGTTAAAGTCTCTCCTGTTAAAGTCTCTCCCATTACAGTCTCTCCTGTTACAGTCTCTCCCATTAAAGTCCCTCCCGTTAAAGTCCTAATTCCTAATAAGGAATAATTGCAGGTGAGTTTTGCACTGTGAAATTATCAAGTGCTTACGCAACAGCTGATCCACTGCTGTAAGACTGCAGCATTTAAAACATACAACATATATGAAAATCTCGAGTGTGTGTATGTGTGTGTGTGTGAGTGAGTGTGTGTGTGTGTGTCTGTGTGTGTGTGTGTATATGTGTGTGTGTGTGTGTGTGTGTGTGTGTGTGTGTGTGTATATGTGTATGTGTGTGTGTGTGTGTGTGTGTGTGTGTGTGTGTGTGTGTGTGTGTGTTTGTAGGGGGCATTTATTATCCTTTTGGCATGATGTCTTCACATACATTGCCTTCACACACCCTCTCTCATTAACACCATTCATGAGTTCAATGCCCAGGCAAGAATACAAACAGATGGTCAAGAACAACAAAAGGGCAAATAAGTGACTAGAAGGTATATCAGAAATACATGAATAATAATAATTCAGTTGAAGCTATAAGTTGGAAAGGATGTTTTCAGCTCAGTATTTGACAGGTTCAAATAAGAAGAAAAGCTCTTAAGGGAAGCAGAGATGTTACAGAGAGAACTTCTGAGACCAAGTTTAGCTGTTTGGAAATTCACTTCCGGAGCCTTCTGTTATCCTTTGACTTGTTGTGTAATCCCAGGGCCCAGATATCACTCCCAACTGATTTATACAATAGCACTGATACATAAGATGAACTAGCAGGAATAACATCTTAAATAAAAAAGTGAATAAACAAAATGGCGACTCCAATGTTGAGCAAAATCACCATGACAACCAGAACCGAGCTGGAGCCCTGTTAGAGAGCGAGGGAGAGAGAGAGAGAGACAGAGAGCGAGGGAGAGAGAGAGAGAGACAGAGAGAGAGGGAGAGAGAGGGAGAGAGACAGAGAGAGAGGGAGAGAGAGGGAGAGAGAGAGATCAGCATTTGCTACCGTTACTCATGCATTATGTGTCTATCTGCTGGTGTCCTACTAAGTGCGTGAAGCCGGTGACGTGGGCGGGATCTGTTGCGCCGTAGCGCTCGAGAGATATCAGGATGGAAACGAGGCTCTCGCGCACATTGTGGAGCGCAGGAGCGTGTTTAAAATGACGGGACACAGCGCCGTGCAGACGTTTAATTGATGTGCTTATATGTAACTGTGTCACAGACCGTGTCTCCTGGGAATCAGGACGCGCGTTTTACACGCGAGGAACTTTTGAGCCATAAAATCAGACTGACAAGTGAAGGCAGCAGGAGCGCGGAGCGTCGCACATTTACCCGCTGCATAAATTACCGCCACACACAGTGCACGCGAGACCCTTGCATTTAAAATGAAACGTAACACACCCCCGTCACCCTGTAGTGATTCGAGTACTCAGACATCGGTAGTTTGTTAAAAGCTGGAACAATCTGTGTGGGGGTTTCCTTCTCTGAATAAGCCAGTCTGTGGTTGGTGCAAACATGTTTGACACAAGTATACTGCACTCATTACCTTGGAGCTACACACACACCCCAGCTCTCACACACATGCCCATTGGCTAGTGCTGGAGCAAGGCATAAGCTGTTCCCTAGCAACAGACTATGGGGCAGCCAATCCAGGGCCGTGTTGAGGAAAGAGCCACATTGCCAGTCTGTTGTTACCAGGGTTGGTGCGATGCAGTGTGCAGCATCTGAGGTTGTATACTCGCAGTGCGAGCACTGGCTTTGCTGTGGTCACTGCAGCGTAGTGTTAGAGTTGGCCTGAGGCGTGTCTGGACACCCCACATGGTTTGTTTGTCCTGGACTGCACAGCTGTTCTGTGCTCACTGGCTGCTGCTGGTATTATGGGGCTTCATATGTATAGTTACACACTGCACCTGGGATTGCACGTCCAGTTTGTGACCACAGTTCCTCTGTTGGCTGGGTAACGTAACAGTGCTACAGACGTGTAACGTCTTCATCACACACAGCACAGGTTCAGGGTTTCTGTGTCTTTTACACTCTTGTGACACTGCTGGGTTGAGTGTGTATGCATAAACATTATCCAGCCAGCAGCAGAGACCGAGCACTAACCGAGCATTAACTGAGCACTACAGGATGGGTAATACACCGTAGATGGTAAGAGAAGGTGAGAACTGGTGTGACCTGTTATGTGACCTGCAGAAGTGGTGCATGGTGGAACATGTGTGTCCTGAGAGTGGGGACATGCAGACATGCAGCCACGTCTAGTGTCCTTCCATCATAAGCTGAGTGTAAGATGTAAGTTAAATAAACCAAAGAACATGGAGGCAGTTCCTTACTCACCGAGTTCGCTTTGAGTGTCTGATTCTCACTGTCGTGCTCTAGTGCAATGGGTGAGGATTTCTGGGGGGGTGAGAGAGTGAGGTCCCTGCGCAGGGGACGAGCCTCTAACTTTCCCCCTACGCTGAGGCTGTCCAGACTGGGCCTCTCCCGGCTGTCCCGGGCCCCTGGGGGCCGTGATGTGTCCTGGGGTTCCCTCTCTCTCTCCTTCTCTTTCTCCTTCTCCCTCACTCGATCCCTCTCCCGGTCCCTCTCCTGGTCTCGGGTTTTGCTCCGTCTCTGCAGTGTGTGTGAACGGGGCTCTGCATGCCTGTGCTGGTCCTCCCCTTGTCCATAAGGCTTCTGGGAGTTGGAGTCCATAGGCTGCAGTGGCCTCATCTCCATCTCGTAGTTACTGAGTTTCTCCTCATCCTGCTCTAGCAGGCGTGGGTGGGGCAAACTGCCGCCATGGACACGCTGCGAAGTCCAGGCTGTGGATTGGCAGTCTACCCACCTCTCCCGCGAAGTCTTGTGATTGGAGGAGCCATGCTCCCGGGGCTTGTGATTGGACGAGCAGTGCTTGTGACCGTTGGTGCGGGCTGGCCCACCTCGAGCCTCGTCCTGGACAGAAGGGGTGCTGGAGCGACTGCTGCCTCGCTGTGAGGGGCGTGTGTTCTCGTTCCAGGTGTTTGCCCTCAGGTACCCCCCTCCACCCACTCCACCTGCCCGTCCCTCACCACGCCCCTCCAGCAGCACCTGGATCACAGAGGCTCCACCCCGCTCGTCGTCCACGGCGCTCTGCCGCAAGAAGCGGGCGTTTTTGGGCCGGTGTGGCGGTTTGGAGGTGGGGCTTCTTGGTGGCGTGGACGGGCGGCTGGTGGATGGGCTCACATCGGGCGTGAGGTCTGGTGGCGTGGAGCCCTTCATGTAGAGCTCAGTGCTGTCAGCCGTGCCGCTGGACACCATCTCAGCGTCGTTCTCGCTGGAGTGCTGCTGTTTGGGCCTCTGCCAGTCCAGTCCTGCACATGACACAGTCACATGACACATGACACTCCTCAGTGGTTTTCCTGATTGTGCCCACTGCCTCCCTCCATTAACTCTTTTAGCAGAAGGCGTTCGCGTGGTTTTCCTGATTGTGCCCACTGCCTCCCTCCATTAACTCTTTTAGCAGAAGGCGTTCGCTGGCATACACACCTATGAGCTGATCAGTGTACACTGCACATAATATACATGTCAAAACATTACAGCAGTTAGAAGGACACACGGCTTCATTACAGAATGACAGAAACAGGAAAGTGTTTCTCAAGACTGATGGAGTTCGCATCTGAAGACTAGCAGACAGAGGACCAGCATAAATCCTTACTGTACTAAACACCTGGCAACCCATTACAGACGTCTTACTGTGACAAACACCTGGCAACCCATTACAGACATCTTACTGTACCAAACACCTGGCAACCCATTACAGACTCTTACTGTGACAAACACCTGGCAACCCATTACAGACATCTTACTGTACCAAACACCTGGCAACCCATTATGGACTCTTACTGTGACAAACACCTGGCAACCCATTACAGACGTCTTAGTGTACCAAACATCTGGCAACCCATTACAGACGTCTTACTGTACCAAACACCTGGCAACCCATTACAGACGTCTTACTGTACCAAACACCTGGCAACCCATTACAGACGTCTTACTGTACCAAACACCTGGCAACCCATTACAGACGTCTTACTGTACCAAACACCTGGCAACCCATTACAGACGTCTTACTGTACCAAACACCTGGCATGCTTTTATAATTTGTATTTAATAAGCACTAGCCAAGAAGGTCTAAAGGTATTGTCCAGCTGAAATGGAAAAAGGAATCCCTGAGTCATGAAAAATTAAAATTTTGTTTGAATCACGTTTCAAGTGATTTTCAGTTTTTTAATCAAATGCTGAAAATCACCTGAAACTAAACTGTTTCACGGAGTTGTAGAAATAATATAGAACTAAAAACATTTAAAAACACAGCAGTCCAAACGCCTTCCTAAAGTCTATTGAGACATAGATAAACATATTTCAATAATAAAAACAATGATAATAATGATAATAATCATCTGAAACATTAATCAGAAGCACTGCTGAATTCTGATCCAGCTCAGTGTATGATCTCCTGAAACACTGGTGATGTGTGATAGTGTGTGTGAATGCAAGCATGGGATTGTGCTTCTTTGCAGTTAGTTAGTGCGTGCGTGTGCGCGCGCATGTGTGCGTGGGCGCATTAGAAAGGTCACTCCTGATCACCCGTCATCTTCTGTTGCCTGCTTTTTAAAGACACAGGGAACATATTGCAAAATAAATGTCTGTATCATACTAAAAAGGTCTAATAGTGTTATATTAAACATTGAGGAGATGTTACATTTAAAAAAGCAGAACACAAATATCTTAAAAAGTTGAGTGTGGTGTGGACATGGTCCTGGTGTGGAATGGGCCCACTGTTACAGACTCAGCCTGCATTCCTCAAATAGACTGGAATCACACAATACCAGTGTGAACATACCAATTCTGAATTCACTTTTTAAAAAATGTTTCCTATTAGGATGAACATTAAATCTATAGGCTTGGACATGCTCAATAGAAGAACTGTTGAGGCATACCGTACTGTACTCTACTGGATTATGCTATACTACTCTGTATTATTAATATTACTCTATACTGCACTAAGCTATACTGTATTATACTATAACATATTGTGTTATACTGTGTTATACTGCACTGTACTATGTGCTATGTACTGTACTATGGTGTGCTGTACTTATTCGAATGATACCACACTGTCCTGTCCGGTCTAGTCCTGAACTGTTCTGCACAGTTTAGCTCAGCTTTGATCCCATTCCTGCCCTTTTCTCCTCTGGTTCAGCAAGTTTCCACAGAAAAACATGTTTCAGATTCTCAGTGGTGATTTTGATAATGAGAGTGCAGGAAAAAGAGCAGCCAATGAGAGTACAGGAGAAAGAGCAGCCAATGAGAGCAGAGGAGAAAGAACAGCCAATGAGAGTACAGGAAGAAGAGCAGCCAATGAGAGTACAGGAGAAAGATAAAAGTACAGGAGAAAGAGCAGCCAATCAGAGCGCAGGAAAAGGTTGGGAGTG